>NC_132855.1:62842522-62843742 GCF_048164855.1 Canis lupus baileyi | reverse complement strand
ACCCTAACCCTAACCCTAACCCTAACCCTAACCCTAACCCTAACCCTAACCCTAACCCTAACCCTAACCCTAACCCTAACCCTAACCCTAACCCTAACCCTAACCCTAACCCTAACCCTAACCCTAACCCAACCCTAACCCTAACCCTAACCCTAACCCTAACCCTAACCCTAACCCTAACCCTAACCCTAACCCTAACCCTAACCCTAACCCTAACCCTAACCCTAACCCTAACCCTAACCCTAACCCTAACCCTAACCCTAACCCTAACCCTAACCCTAACCCTAACCCTAACCCTAACCCTAACCCTAACCCTAACCCTAACCCTAACCCTAACCCTAACCCTAACCCTAACCCTAACCCTAACCCTAACCCTAACCCTAACCCTAACCCTAACCCTAACCCTAACCCTAACCCTAACCCTAACCCTAACCCTAACCCTAACCCTAACCCTAACCCTAACCCTAACCCTAACCCTAACCCTAACCCTAACCCTAACCCTAACCCTAACCCTAACCCTAACCCTAACCCTAACCCTAACCCTAACCCTAACCCTAACCCTAACCCTAACCCTAACCCTAACCCTAACCCTAACCCTAACCCTAACCCTAACCCTAACCCTAACCCTAACCCTAACCCTAACCCTAACCCTAACCCTAACCCTAACCCTAACCCTAACCCTAACCCTAACCCTAACCCTAACCCTAACCCTAACCCTAACCCTAACCCTAACCCTAACCCTAACCCTAACCCTAACCCTAACCCTAACCCTAACCCTAACCCTAACCCTAACCCTAACCCTAACCCTAACCCTAACCCTAACCCTAACCCTAACCCTAACCCTAACCCTAACCCTAACCCTAACCCTAACCCTAACCCTAACCCTAACCCTAACCCTAACCCTAACCCTAACCCTAACCCTAACCCTAACCCTAACCCTAACCCTAACCCTAACCCTAACCCTAACCCTAACCCTAACCCTAACCCTAACCCTAACCCTAACCCTAACCCTAACCCTAACCCTAACCCTAACCCTAACCCTAACCCTAACCCTAACCCTAACCCTAACCCTAACCCTAACCCTAACCCTAACCCTAACCCTAACCCTAACCCTAACCCTAACCCTAACCCTAACCCTAACCCTAACCCTAACCCTAACCCTAACCCTAACCCTAACCCTAACCCTAACCCTAACCCTAACCCTAACCCTAACCCTAACC
>NC_132855.1:59151177-59311177 GCF_048164855.1 Canis lupus baileyi | reverse complement strand
AACCAGAGAGCAACATGGAAAATAATAAAACAGGACCATTTTCTTACACCATAGGCAAAAATCACCTCAAAATGGATGAAAGACCTATATGTGAGACAGGAAACCATCAAAATCCTAGAGGAGAACATAGGCAATAAAGACTTTCACATTAGTTGTAGCACTTTTTACTAGATACTTCTCCTGAGGCAAGGGAAATGAAAGCAAAAAAAAAAAAATATCAGGACTTCATCAAGATAGAAATTTTCTCACAGTGAAGGAAATAATCAACAAAACTAAAAGGCAACCTACAGGATTGGAGAGGATATTTGTAAATGGCCTATCTCATAAAGGTTTAGTATCCAAATATGTAAAGCATGTAGAAAAATGAACACCCAAAAAACAAATATTTTAAAAATGGGAATAAGACGTGAATAGATATTTTCCCAAAGAAGATATACAGATGGCTAAGAGATACATGGAAAGATAGTCAACACCACTCATCATCTGGGAAATACAAATGAAAATCATGATGAGGTATCACCTCACACCTGTCAGAATGACTAAAATTAACAACACAGGAAACCACTGATGTTAGCTAGCATGTGGAGAAAGGGGAACTCTCTTGCACAGTTGGTAGGATTGTAAACTAGTGCAGCCATTCTGGAAAAACAGTTTGGAAATGCTCAAAAGTTGAAAATAGGACTACTCTGTGATCTACAGATTGTTCTATAGGTATTTCCCCATAGGATACAATAATACTGATTTGAAAGGGTATTATCCCAGATGTTTATAGCAGCAATATCTGCAATAGTCATATTATGGAAACAATTTAAGTTTCCTTCAACTGATGATTGGATAAAGAAATATATATATATACACATATATATGTATATATATATAAAACCCTGAATCATATATATATGATCATATATATGAAATCTTTCCATTTGCATTAACATGGATGGAGGTACAATGTTTTTTTTTTTTTTTGAGGTACAATGTTTTACCCCAAGTGAAAAAGATCTGTCAGAGAATGACAAATACTATATCATTTCACTCATTTATGAAATTTCAGGAAAAAAAAAACCAAACGAACAAAGGTGGAAAATGGAAGGGAGGAAAACTAAGAAACTGGCTTCCAACTCTAGAGAACAAACTGATGTTTATCATAGGGGAGTTTGAGGGGGATAATTCAAATTGGTGAGAGGGATTAAGGAATATATTTGTTGTGATAAGCTTTGAGCGATGTATGGAAATGTTGAATCACGATATTGTATACCTGAAACATATATTACACTGTATTTTTACAAACTGGGATTTAAATAAAAACTTAAAAAGAATAAAAATAAAGCTAATTAGAGTTTCTGAGAATTTGCTCAATGTGCAGAGACTGTAAGTTATGAGTACACCCATTGCACTTGGGAAGGTTCATAATAGCCAATGGAAGAAGACAAAGAAAATGGAAACACAGTTGAATTTCTTTAGAAAACCATTCAACTAAAGCCAAGTCCAGAGCTCTAGAGCCTAGTTAAGTAAAATTTGGAAAACATGTTTATTCTGAAGATAGTCTAGGCCTGCCATTAGAAAGAACTCTAAACCATATCCTATAGTCTCTGCCTTCAATTTTGTACCTATTCCCTAAATGTTCCTTCAGAGAATAAGAGAGCAATTTACTGTCCCTAGAAGGATGTGAATATATGTATTACATTAATATCTGTAAAGTATATACTTTTATCTCATACATGGACAGGGTTTCAACAGTCTTCACACAGAATAAACTCAAAATGTAGCATGCTTCCAAAAGGCAGTAACAAAAGAGCAGTCTTTGCATAGTAGACACCAGAGAAGTTGCTTTCGGATTTTATTATGCACACCGCTGTTTAAATCTTTGCAAGTGATAGAACAAGTTGCAATGACTATTATTGATTATCTCAAGAAGCTGTTGGGAAAATTATGAGCATTCAATGATGTAACACACAGAGTGACCTTAGCAGAGTGCCAAGCACTTAGAAAACATTCCATGAATGTTAGCTATTATGACTGGCACTGTTTTACCCACAACAAATAGAATGCTGTATATATCCAGAGGACAGCTGAAATTGATAGATGAACTCAGTCTAAATTCTAGACAAACCCTGTGTGATATGGTTGTTAAGGATTGAAACTAAATCATATACTCCAATAGAAGGATATGCATTCCTTAGACCAATCATGTGTAATATTTTCATTCATGCTAGCAGAATAATTTTATATGTGATAAAACTTTAAATGCCTGGTTAACTCACCACTAGCATTTCAGGGTTACTGCTAATCCCTTGAGTTTATATTATGGATATTAGTGTTATAATAGTAGCCATCTGAATGTGCTTCTACCTGAAAATATTTACAAAATCAACTATATGTGCCCTGATAATTGTTATACTCACTGAATATGCATTTGCATTCACACACACATACACACACACACACACAAACACACACACTCCAACATGAATCTAAACAAGTGAATGAACTGTTTTTTTTTTAATAAACGTTTTTTTAAAAAAACTAGTATTTTCCCATTTCTGCAATCTCCTAGAGTTTAGGAAAGTTAGATGAAAGGCTCATAGGAATTTTCATTTTGCTACTGGTTGTTTTGGAAATCACACAAGTCTACCAAGAGTTCTTAGAAAGGTAAGCCAATACCTTCTGGAATCTGGAGAAGAGTGTTTTGGTCACAATCCTGAATCTTAGTAACTGTGTGATTTTAAATATCATTTTCACTGTCCAACTGTTAACATGAGAATGTATACAGTCTTCACCTCACATTGCATTTTGAGGATTAGGTGACATAAAATAAGTGAAACGTTTTTGTCAACTCTGAATTCCAATATAAATAAAATTTGCTGTTTCAATCTCAACTCAAAGCAGAACCATATAAATCTCAACAACACACCCATAACTTTTTCTATACACAACTCATTTAGGGCAAAGCCCAGAAGAGGCAGTCAGCATAACAGAAAGATCTATAGGGCCCCAGGGAAGGCTGTGAATCTGCTCTCATTGAGTCACTTGGGAAAAGGAAACATAGAAAGGGTGGGTGATGATTCTTGTCATTGCAGAAAACTGCAAAGAAAGGACTGCTCACATTAACTGTTTGGAATCCAAAAAGAGGAAGAACTTTTTTTTTTAAATTTCATTTATTTATTCATGAGAGATACAGAGAGATAGAGGTAGAGACACAGGCAGAGGGAGAAGCAGGCTCCATGCAGGGAGCCCAACGTGGGACTCCATCCTGGGTCTCCAGGACCACCACCTGGGCCCAAGGCAGCGCTAAACCAGTGAGCCACCCAGGCTGCCCAGAACTTCTTAAGGATAAAAACCCCACTCAACAATTTCTGGATTTTCCTGTGTAGATGGCAACAAAATATGTCAGTTCTGTCCTCTTGAATAGATTAGCTCAAGAAAATGAACAAAAGCAGAGAAATACATAGTTTTAAATGTATTCATGGATTCATCTAGAAAACTGTAAGGTAAGAAAAAAAGGGAAAGGGCAGCCCAGGTGGCTCAGCAGTTTAGCACTGCCTTCATCCCGGGGTGTGATCCTGGAGACCCGGGATCAAGTCCCATGTCAGGCTCCCTGCATGGAGCCTGCTTCCCCCTCTTCCTGTGCCTCTGCCTCTCTCTCTGTGTATGTGTCTGTCATAAATAAATAAATAAAATCTTTTTTTAAAAAAAAAGGGAAAATGATTTCCTTTATGATATAACATTTATCTCGATTGTATTTAACATATGTCATAGCAGTTTAATTTCACTGATGTCAGATGCTTATTCTCTTGACTAAGATAAATAATATTTCACAAACCAATCCAAAGTTTCAGATTAAGTTTAAGATGTGTTTGAATTATGTTCAATTGCCTATGAAAATGATTCCCTTCAAACCTGAGATAATAAGCAAACCATGTCTTCTTTTCTAGTGATGAATTAGCTTTAAATTGATAAAGGATTTTCTGAGAAGTGATAAAACTTAGAATACTTAATTATAAAAAATAAAGCCCCTCAGAAGTATCTGTGGGTTATGGGTTTCTGTTTGTGAATTGTAATGTGTAAAGGAAAAAATGTCTCATTGCATATTTTTTGCCAATAAATAGCAAAGTTCATCTCCTTGGATACCACAGGCAAATTTTCTGTACAAATATATTTTCCTCTTCTTCTGGCAACCATCAGGGAAATTAGGTTTTAATTTTCCAGTGAAAAGAGAGAGACTGAATGTAAAAGAATTTGAGGGGTGGTCTCCTTAGGGAAATATAGAAAAAAGATGTAACAGAGTTGATGGCTACCCAAGGGGGAAAAAAGAGAGAGAAAGGAATGGTGGGTGGAATTTTGCAATTTTAAATGAGAGAAAGGAAGATGGAGATGCTTTTTGGAAACTTAACACTTGTCTTTATTCAGTGTATAGAATTGAAGTCAATAAGTGTATGGATAAAGAAGAATCAATAGATGAATAAAAAGAGATAGGGCAAAGAGATACTGATTTTGCTCTGTGTGTGAATGGGAACCAAGAATGTTTCCACACTCTGCTTCTCTCAGGCCAACTGTGACTTCTTCAGAGATCTGTGTCTTCAACCCTTTATTTTGTTTCCTGAGGAGCTCAGTGTCTCCTCATAGAGAATAGCCTGTTAGATCATAGGGCATGCATTTACCTAATCCTTTGCCGGAAGGCATTTAGTAAAGGATACAGTGTCAAAACAAGAGGGCACCAAGCCTTTCCAGAATAAAAAGAAAGTAGTTTACCAAGAAGATAATGTTGGAAATGGGACAGATCTCAGATTGAATGTACTCTGTCACATCATCATTAAAAAAAAAAAAAATCACTGTCACACAAGCTCACCAGAGACTCTAAAGGTTAACACACTTTGCTCAGAAAAATAAACATATTTACTACTTTGTGCTAGGGAGAGAGCTGTGGGAAGCAAAGGTCTGAGTCCAGGTAATACCAGGAAAAAGACCTGGGAAAAGAAAAGTTGCAGGGCAGGCGATTAACTCAGATTTTGTTTTTTTGTTTTGTTTTTAATACTTTCTTCCCCGCTCCTTTTTTTTTTTAATCTAAATTCAATTTGCCAACATATAGTATAACACCAAGTACTACCTCAGGTTTAAATCAAGTAGCATAATCTACTGTAAGATGTAACCACTATGACTGAATCTACTAATCTGGCTGAGCTGGTCATATCACATTGTCACCTAACAGACATGACTCATTTGCCTGATAATTATAAACAGGATAGCTATTAAATGAATACATCAAGACATGGAAATACTCCAAAATATGAATACGTCTTCATTCAAGACTTAAGGGCTGCATGATGGATATCACTTAAATGGGTAGACATTTCAAAGTTTTATGCACATATGAAATTTATTAATACATAAAATTGAAGTGCATTCATATTTAAGGCATGATCTACATGATAAAAAATCCACTTATAGCTGTAATTTAAAAGTTAAAATTGGTTATATTGTTTTTCTAAACGTTCCTTCACAGTCTTTATTCATGAGAGTGAATTTTACACTGATTTGGAGCATGTTTAGTTCTTCCCTAAGGGTTCAATAAGTAAAAGAATTAATGTGAATAAGTTGAAAATAAGAAATAATTTATAGTAAGTTCTGCATGTATTCAAGAAAATCAAAATAATAGTGGAACTGGGTATAGTTCCTTCATTATTAACTAGCTGAATGATCTGGGGCTAATAATTTAACTTTTATAAACTTTAATTTCTTCATCCTCAAAATAACAGGGAGCTAAAAATTACTAGGGATAAGAGTAAAGTAGATTTTTCTAAGGTAGCTTCTAAATCTAAAATTCAATGTTTTGACAAAAATACAATGATTTTAGAGAATCTTTGTGATAGACAAACTTCTGCCCCCAGTGATTCTTGCCCACTAGTATTTATGATTTTGTGTATTCTCCCATTGAGCAAAGTTTGAATCTTATCACTTATTACTTCTGATATTAGGTTAAAAAAAAGACTGACTTCCATCTTGCTCTTACTCTCCACCTCTGTCTTTCTTCTCCCTCCCCTCTTTCTTGAAGGAAGCTAGCTACCATACTATGAAATACCCCATGGAAAATCAAGGAAGTGAAGGAAGCTCTCTGTCAACAGCCAGCAAGAAATTAGAGTCTTCAGTGCAACAGCCCAGGAGGACTAAATTGATGCTGACAACACCTCAGTGAACTTGAAAACAGATCCTCTCCCAGTTGAGAATCAATGAAACTGTAGCACCAGCCAGCATTTTGATTACAATCTAGTTGGAAATTTTTAGGCAGAGGAACCCAGCCAAGCTTCACTCAGATTCCTGGTGGGAAGAACTCTGAGGTAATCAATGTTTGCTATTCTATCTTGAGATAATTATTACACAGCAGTAGATAACTAATATGGTCTCCAAAGAAAGATCACTTCTGTTTTAAAGGGACAAGAATTGGATTAATAGAAGGGGAATGAGAAACTGTTATCCTGATAGCAGGTGTGTTGAATTCAACAAGTGCTTACAGGATAGCCATCTGTTCAAGTAAAGTGGTGAATGAGTATGAAAGAGTATCCTCACTGTGAAAAAATTTACAGGGTTTGTGCAACATAATGTAGATGTGGCATGAACTGGCAGCTGGTTATCCAATCTATTTCCTCCCTTTCCTTGTTCACTAATCTAAATAAACTTCTCAGCCTTCCATGCAGTGACTTATTGCTCAAATTGTGACTGGACTCATAATTACCAGGGAAAGGCCAATGAAGCACTTTCAGGGTTGGCCCTGAATTTCCATATCCTGCCTGCTTCCTACTTGATATAGATGAGACTAATGAGTTTAGATGTCCGTGTTGAATATGGTGAGCAAGAAGATATGAGGAGCCTGGGTCCCTAAATGTCACTTAAAAAAGCCATAGGCCTATTGGAAAAGTCTATTTTTACTTCATCTGAAATAAGTACAGTTTTTTTTATCTTAACTCACTAAGATTCTGAAGATGATCTCTTAAAGCAACTAGCATTATCCTAATAAATAAGGAACAAAACAATTCAAGGCTTTATTTAATGAGAACTCTAATATAAATATACTTAATAAGGATCTGAATATGGACAGTAATTGGAGAAAAAACACTGGGATGTGACTTTTAGTCATTTATCTTTAATAATAATATGATCTTGGATCTTATCTTCGGTAATAATATGAGCTTGGACCAGACACATAACTTTTCTGGGCTTCATAATTTCTGAAACAATCTTCCCTTCTAAATGCCTACAGAGTTGATGTCTGTTGTTTTTTGTTTTGTTTTATTTTATTTAAGTCTATGTGAGGTTAGACTTTCATCATGCAATTCTTCTAGTTTTTGAAAATGAAGGATACTTTCCATCTCTATTGTACAGTGTAGCATCTATACTCTTCCACTATAACACATTTCTTCTTTTTTTCATATGTACATCTCCATGGCCATCTTTTTCAATAAGATTAAAAGTCTTTGCATCAGAAATTATGTTTTATTCATCTTTGTCTTGCTAAGACTTCACAAAGTGAATTGAACATAGTAGGATGAAAACATGTGTGATTGAATGAGGAAGAAACAAGTGTCATATACTTTTATAAGGTTCAAGTAGGGCAGTGAGATAGCATAAGAGTGGAGAGGGGATGGGGTCTCTGAGAAAACGCATAGAGATGAGGAGAGGAGTAGTATTCCCTCTGAACAACTGCTATTAGATGCAATTTAGACATTAACTGTCCCAAATGGTGGCAATTTGTTCTGTGAAGATGGGGGCATGAGATAGTCTACTTAGTCATGAAATTTGTTAAAATGCTGTAATTTGCAGAAATATCACAGCCTGCTGATGCTGATAAGAGTAATAAAGAGCTTAGGGGAACATAATCCAATAAATCTTTGTGATTTTTCTAAATCTGGCTTGTTTCTAGGGTCGATTACTTCTAACAAGATAAAGACATGGATAAAAGAAATGAGTCTTCAAGTACAGATTTTATCCTCTTGGGCCTCTTTCCTGGTATAAAACACATCAACCTCCTTGTCTCTGTCATCCTTCTGATCTACACTGTAGCTCTCACCACAAATTCCATCCTTATACTTCTGATCTGGGTGGATTCTCACCTCCATACACCCATGTACTTTCTGCTTAGCCAACTGGCTCTCATGGACCTGACATTAATCTCTAGCACTGTACCCAAGATGGCAAGTGACTTCTTCTCAGTGAAGAGGACTATATCACAGGTGGCCTGTGGTACTCAGATATTTTTCTTCCTGACTGTAGGAATTGCTGAGTGTATTATCATAACCCTTATGGCCTTTGACCGTTATGTGGCCATCTGCAAACCTCTGAGATATACCCTGATCATGAGCCAGAAAGTATGTCTGCAAATGGCTACTGTCTCCTGGGCTGGAGGTGCCCTTATATCACTCATGCACACAGCATATGCTATGCATTTCCCCATCTGCGGTTCCAGAGAGATTTCCCATTTCCTCTGCGAGGTCATGGCTATCCTAAAATTGGCCTGTGAGGACATCTCTGCCTATGAGAAGGCTGTAGTAATGACAAGCATTGTGGTGCTCCTCATCCCTTTGTCCTTTATCCTGTCTTCTTATACTCTCATCTTCCTTTCTGTCCTCCGCATGAACTCCCTGGAGGGCAGGAATAAAGCCCTGGCCACATGTTCTTCCCACCTGACTGTGGTGAGCCTCTACTTTGGTCCAGCGATGCTGGTTTACATGAGGCCCAGTTCTTACCACAGTCCCAAGCTGGACCAGGTTCTCTTTATGCTTGGTGCCATCCTCACCCCCATGATGAACCCCCTTATATATAGTCTGAGGAACAAGGAGGTAGTGGGTGTTCTGAGAAACATGTTGGGAAGCTGCCTAACCTCACATTAGACCATAAGATGAATGTCAATTACTATCTATCTCTATTTCAGTCTAAGTCAGTCTTGCTTAGTCTTACTCTAGTCAGGTCCTAGTTCTGATCTTTCCATGCTTCAAATTGCAATGGGACCACTGGCTTTAGGGATTCAGTCTATATATACAAAAATCTGGTGAAATATACTTCTTCATGTTTCTTTAAGAATGTTAGACCCACATTCTCAGATTGTGAGCCTCCAGGAGTTAGGCACTCCAGGGTTGATGATGATTGATGGTGGTGATGATGGTGGTGGTAAATGTGATGATAATGTAGTTGGAGTGCTGGTACTTAAGTTGTTGGAGATAGTGATGGTAATGATGATGATGTTCCTTTTAAGCAAAAAAAGAACTGGTTAATGATACCTTTTTCAACTACAAAGGGCAGGTATGTCAATTTTGATCCTTGAAATAGGCCAATCACCACAGAAAGTCTATGGATGGTACATTTTCCATAGATCCATAAGTTAAGATAAGAATTAAATTGTTTTCTTGGCTTCCAATCTTTTAAATGAATAGACTATATTATATACCTAAACAAAAGTCAATTAATTTATTCTATTTTAAATATTTTTTTCTTCTATTTAAAATTTAAATTATTTTATGAAATTTCCCAATTATCGAAAAGAATCTATATAAACAAGACTATTTTTTGTTTTGACTCTTTATTTTTAAGGATAGATAATTATATTAGATGATGGAAATAGTTATTTGGAGGCTTAATCATTGGAATGAATTTGATTTTTTTTCATTTCTAGTGACTTTCTGCCACTTAATGTCAAAAGAATAAATACTCACAGTTTAGCATAAGGGGAAATAGAATGAATGAAGCTGACCCTATAAATGTGGAAGTATTCCTGTCCTAACATCTGACAGTATGAACACAAACAGACTTTAATAGAACCTAAACTATTTAATAATCTACTAGTACATTCATCATATTTTAATTGTACTGGTTGGGTGACTGAGGTAAGACAATGTAAAATTATTTATATACAATTATTTAACCCCCAGAAAGAAAAGTGAAGAATAAATGTACCTGGGAAAAAATTTGAAAATTAGAAAGTGATCCATAAAGGATCCCTAAATCTCTAGGGGAAACAATTAAGATTATTAATTTTTAAATCTGAAATGTGTTGAGGATTATATGAAATATTTTGATCTACAAAATGGATAAGTAACAAAGTTTTAGGATATTCCTCCTATAAATGATTAATATAAATTATTTGTGCAAGGAAGAAATGTATGTATCAATTGAAGTGTAGGGCAGAGTGGGTTGGAGATAAGTATAAAAAAGAAATCTTTAATTTTAAGATTTTCTTTTTTAAATTTTGAGTGATCTCTACATCCAATGTTGTGTTATAACTTCCAACCTTGAGATCAAGAGTTACATGCCTTACCTACTGAGACAGCCAGACACCGCTAAACCAGAAATTTTTTGTAGTGATTGAGCGAGCACATATGCAAGGATGTGTGCTTTAGCATGTAAGCATTACTCAGTGTTCAGGTTTCAGTGTTTCTATTTATTATTTTTTAGCATTTCTATTTCTAACAATAAATCTGAGTTCCTTGTACTTCAGTTTTCTTTCCAATATAAGCATTATTTCACACTAAATAAAACAAGAGAGGCAGTGTTTTATAAATGTCCTACCCAAAACATTAAATATCTACTCAAATTGGCCATTCTGCTTCAATTTGTTCCAGCAAAGTGGCATCACAGTTTTGAAAAAGTCGTATGTCTTATGGGAAAACAACTATTATGTCTCATTAACTACCTAAAGTACTTTGGTTCATCCCAACAACCATTATGACAGAGTTCCCTTCCACAACTTGGATGAAGTGGTAGGAGTCCACTTAGATGGGACTTGAGCTGAAAAAGGAAGTGAGATCCATAGTTCTTGTTTGCTTTAAGCGTCTGGTGGCTTCACACAAAGTTGTATAAGTACCCTCTTTTTCCATGCATGAATAAAATGGGGCTTTAATACATTGACATTCTTTAAGATAATAAATGAGCATGGTTGGGAAGAGAAAATCCTCAGGTAAACTTCTCATTCATTTGCTCTCCATTGCAGATGTCACACTAACTGTCAATAGAGATTTGGTAAATGCAAAGCATGCTCAACTGAACTCAGCATTAGGAAAAAATACAAGGCAGCTCAGCACCTGTAAGAAGTCCATTACCTTGTCCAATTTCTCCTTATGGAGACCAAAGTTATGTAGCAGAAACCAGTTATCTCTCATATAATTGGAAACATTTCTCTAGAAATGCCTAAAAAGAGAAGATAAAGTTATGTAGCACGATCACATTCCCCAAATACATGAAAAGAAATGAAATGAGACACTTTAAAAGACAAAATGTAAAGTGATGTAAAGAATTGTGACAGCGTGAGGGTAAGGGAGAATGGGAAAACACCTCCGCCCTCTTCATAGATTGGGATTTCATTGATGAGAAAACTTATAGCATCTCTAATATACACTTAAGCATCACTAAAACAAAAACTGCTTTTCCTAGATGATCGAAATTGCCACTGGTCCCTTATTGGCCTCTTAATTTGAAATAAGCTATTAGATAACTTACATCCTCACTATCAAACAGCATCTCATTACTAAATACAGTAAATCATTCCTAAATTTTAACTAATTATTCTAACCTCATTTCAGTTCATTTATTTGATTTTTTCTCTCATTAATGAGTTAGATGCTACCTCTTTGGCCATTTTATTATACTTTAACCATCCTACCTCTTCAAACTCACAGATAGTTTTGCCATATTTTTTTAGGTGTGATTACAAATTGATTGCTTTGGTTTGGGTTCCCATTATTATTCTTATAGGATGTGAAGACTCCATAAATATTTTCATCCTGATTGTTCCCTCTTGGCCTTTGAGGAAATTGTGCCCTTCTTCTCCCATGGGGGGATCAGCCAGGTGTTACACAAAAATCTGAAGTCAGATTGGAATAAGCCCATCTCAGTCTTTCCAAAAAATGCTAACCATTTAGTCTGGAGCTGAGAAAATCCTGGTCTCCATGTAATTTTAACTCTATTGTGCTGAAGATGCTTGAATATTCACAGCTAAAAGAAGTTGAAGAGTTGGAATCAGTGGCTATACAGCTTCTTCAATTTCAAAGAAAGAAAACCTATATGAAGGCTCTCATTCAGAATAGAAGGAGAGATAAAGAGCTTCCAAGAGAGGCAGAAACTGAAGGAATATGTGACCACCAAGCCAGCTCTGCAAGAAATACTAAGGGGTATTCTGTAATAGAAAGAGGAAGGCCAAGGGAACAATCCACAAAAACGGGACTGAATAGGTATCATGATGACAATAAATTCACATCTTTGAATAGTAACTCTGAACGTGAATGGGCGTAATGACCCATCAAAAGGTGCAGTAACATTTCAGACTGTATAAAAAAGCAGGACCCATCTATTTGCTGTCTACAAGAGACTCATTTTAGACATAAGGACACTTACAACCAGAAAATAAAAGGTTGGAAAACCATGTACCATTCAAATTGTCCTCAAAAGAAAGCAGGGGTAGCCATTCTCGTATCAGATACTTTAAAATTTATCCCGAAGATTGTACTAAGAGATGAAGAGGGACACTCTATCATACTTAAAGGATCTATCTAACAAGAGGACCTAACAATCATCAATATTTCTGCCCCTAATGATGGAGCTGCCAAGTATATCAATCAATTAATAAACAAAGTTAAGACATACTTAGATAATGCACTTAAGCTACGTGACTTAAATGTAGCACTTTCTACAAATGACAGTCTTCTAAGCACAATATCTCCAAAGAAACAAGAGCTTTAAATGATACACTGGACCAGATGGATTTCACAGATATCTACAGCACTTTACATCCAAACGCAACTGAATGAATACATATTCTTCTCAAGTGCACATGGAACTTTCTCCAGAATACACCACATACTGGGTCAAAAATCAGGTCTTAACTGATACCAAAAAATTGGGATCATCGCCTGCATATGTTCAGACCATAATGCTTTTAACCTAGAACTCAATCACAAGAAGAAGTTTGGAAGGATTTCAAACACGTAGAAGTTAAGGACCATCCTGCTAAAAGATGAAAGGGTCAACCAGGGAATTAAGGAAGAATTAAAAAGATTCATGGAAACTATGAGAATGAAGATACAACCATTCAAAATCTTTGGGATGCAGCAAAAGCAAACCTGAGGGGGAAATACATCACAATACAAGCATCCATCCAAAAACTGGAAAGAACTCAAACACAAAAGTTAACCCTGAACCTAAAGGAGCTGGAGAAATAAACAGCAAATAGCTCCTACACCCAGCAGAAGAAAATAGTTATCAACATTTGAGCAGAACTCAATGAAATAGAGACCAGAGGAACTGGGGAACAGTTAACAAAACCAGGAGATGGTTCTTTGAAAGACTTAATAAGATAGACAAACCATTAGCCAGCCTTATTAAAAGAAGAGAGAAAAGACTCAAATTAATAAAATCACCAATGAAGAAGGAGAGATCACCACCAATACCAAGGAAATACAAAAGATACCAAAAAATTATTATGAGCAGCTATATGCCAATAAATTAGGCAATCTAGAAGAAAGGGACGCATTTCTGAAAACCACAAACTACCAAACTGGAACTGGAAGAAATAGAAAACCTGAACAGGCCAATAACCAGGGAGGAAATTGAAGCAGTCATCAAAACCTCCCAAGACACAAGATTCCAGGGCCAGATGGCTTCCCAGGGGAATTCTATCAAACGTTTAAAGAAGAAATCATACCTATTCTACTAAAGCTGATCGGAAAGATAGAAAGAGATGGAGTATTCCAAACTCGTTCTATGAGTCACCTTAATTCCAAAACCAGACAAAGACCCCACCAAAAAAGAGATTTAAAGACCAATATCCCTGATGAACATGGATGCAAAAATTCTCAACAAGATACTAGCCAATAGGATTCAATAGCACATTAAGAAAATTATTCACCATGACCAAGTAGGATTTATCCCTGGTACACAAGGCTGGTTCAACTCTCGTAAAATAACCAATGTGATTCATCATATCAGCAAGAGAAAAACAAAGAACCATATGATCCTCTCATTAGATGCAAAGAAAGCATTTGACATAATACAGCATGCATTCCTGATCAAAACTCTTCAGAGTGTAGGGATAGAAGGAACTTTCCTCAGCATCTCTAAAAGCCATCTATGAAAAGCCCACAGCAAATATCATTCTCAATGAGGAAGCACTGGGAGCCTTTCCCCTAAGATCAGAAACAAGACAGGGATGTCCACTCTCACCACTACTATTCAACATAGTTCTGGAAGTCCTAGCCTCAGCAATAAGACAACAAAAAGACATTAAAGGCATTCAAATTGGCAAAGAAGAAGTCGAACTCTCCCTCTTCGCCGATGACATGATACTCTACATAGAAAACCCAAAAGCCTCCACCCCAAGATTGCTAGAACTCATACAGAAATTTGGTAGCGTGGCAGGATACAAAATCAGTGCCCAGAAATCAGTGGCATTTCTATACACTAACAATGAGATTGAAGAAAGAGAAATTAAAGAGTCAATCCCATTTACAATTGCACCCAAAAGCATAAGATACCTAGGAATAAACCCAACCAAAGTGGTAAAGGATCTATACCCTGAAAACTATAGAACACTTCTGAAAGAAATTGAGGAAGACACAAAGAGATGGAAAAATATTCCATGCTCATGGATTGGCAGAATTAATAGTGTGAAAATGTCAATGTTACCCAGGGCAATATACACGTTTAATGCAATCCCTATCAAAATACCATGGACTTTCTTCAGAGAGTTAGAACAAATTATTTTAAGATTTGTGTGGAATCAGAAAAGACTCCGAATAGCCAGGGGAATTTTAAAAAAGAAAACCATATCTGGGGACATCACAATGCCAGATTTCAGGTTGTACCACAAAGCTGTGGTCATCAAGACAGTGTGGTACTGGCACAAAAACAGACACATAGATCAATGGAACAGACTAGAGAACCCAGAAGTGGACTCTCAACTTCATGGTCAACTAATATTCGATAAAGGAGGAAAGACTATCCACTGGAAAAAGACAGTCTCTTCAATAGATGGTGCTGGGAAAATTGGACATCCACATGCAGAAGAATGAAACTAGACCACTCTCTTTCACCATACACAAAGATAAACTCAAAATGGATGAAAGAGCTAAATGTGAGACAAGATTCCATCAAAATCCTAGAGAAGAACACAGGCAACACCCTTTTTGAACTTGGCCACAGTAACTTCTTGCAAGATACATCCACGAAGGCAAAAGAAACAAAAGTAAAAATGAACTATTAGGACTTCAACAAGATAAGAAGCTTTTGCACAGCAAAGGATACAGTCAACAAAACTCAAAGACAACCTACAGAATGGGAGAAGATATTTGCAAATGACATATCAGATAAAGGGCTAGTTTCCAAGGTCTATAAAGAACCTATTAAACTCAACACCAAAGAAACAAACAATCCTATCATGAAAGGGGCAAAAGACATGAAGAGAACTCTCACAGAGGAAGACATAGACATGGCCAACATGCACATGAGAAAATGCTCTGCATCACTTGCCATCAGGGAAATACAAATCAAAACCAGAATGAGATTCCACCTCACACCAGCGACACTGGGGAAAATTAACAAGGCAGGAAACAGCAAATGTTGGAGAGGATGTGGAGAAAAGGGAACCCTTTTTCACTGTTGGTGGGAATGGGAACTGGTGCAGCCACTCTGGAAAACTGTGTGGAGGTTCCTCAAAGAGTTAAAAATAGACCTGCCCTACGACCCAGCAATTGCACTGTTGGGGATTTACCCAACAGATTCAGATACAATGAAATGCCGGGACACCTGCACCCCGATGTTTTTAGCAGCAATGTCCACAATAGCCAAACTGTGGAAGGAGCCTCGGTGTCCATCAAAAGATGAATGGATAAAGAAGATGTGGTTTATGTATACAATGGAATATTACTCAGCCATTAGAAATGACAAATACCTGCCATTTGTTTCATCGTGGATGGAACTGGAAGGTATTATGCTGAGTGAAGTAAGTCAATTGGAGAAGGACAAACATTATATGTTCTCATTCATTTGGGGAATATAAATAATAGTGAAAGGGAATAGAGGGAGGAGAGAAGAAATGGGTAGGAAATATCAGAAAGGGAGAAAGAACATAAAGACTCCTAACTCTGGGAAACAAACTAGGGGTGGTTGATGGGGAGGAGGGTGGGAGGTGGAGGTGAGTGGGTGATGGGCACTGAGGGGGGTACTTGACGGGATGAGCAATGTGTGTTATTCTGTATGTTGGCAAATTGAACACCAATAAAAAATACATTTATTATTGAAAATAATAATAATAACAAAAAGAAATAAAGTGTTGTGAACAGAACTTATTTAAATGTTCATTGAATAAAGTTTTATATTTTTAGAGATCTTATGAAATAATATTATTGTTTTTCTTCTTTCTCTAAGGAAAACAACCAAGTGTTTACACTTTATCTTTTTTTATGTTTATCTTTTTGGGGTTTTTTTTGTTTAATTTTTATTATCAGTCATTTAGTTATTAAAAACTAATTTTTCATACCTAATATTAATCCATTTCCATATTTATAGTTAAGGATATAGATAAGTAATCCAAGCAATTTACTCCTTTATTGGAATTTCAGAACTGAAATAATATTCCTGACCTCCAGAATGCTTTTTTGTCCTATCTTACCTCCATTTTCACTAAGCTATATAAATTTTAAGCTAACCTTTTTTTTTCTTTAAGATTTTATTTATTTATTCATGAGAGACACACAGAGAGAGCAGGTGACGTAGGCAGAGGGTGAAGCAGGATCCCTGTGAGGATCTTGATGCAGGACTTGACCCCAGGACCCTGGGATCACAACGTGAACTGAAGTCAGATGGTCAAACACTGAGCCACCCGGGTGCCCCTACAAGCTAACTTTCTAATGCTGGATATATATTGCACTACAAGCTGAATGATTCCAACTATGTGGATATATGATATTATGAAAAAATATCAATCAATTGAACGAATCATTTTTAACTTCATCATTACTTCACAGCATTGTACATCCAGAGCCGCCCAGATATGTTTCCTCTAATTTAATCTAACACTAGGTGACTTTATTCTAAAGATTTGACACCAGAATTGCTCAGATTTTTTTTTTGAGAGACAACAACAGAGTGAGAAAGAGCACATCCTCAGTGGAGGAGGGGCAGAGAGAGAAGGAGAAAAAGAATTTAAGCAGCTTCCACACCCAGCGCAGAGCCGAGTGAGGTACTCAATCTTATAACCATGGGATCATGAGCTGAAATCAAGTGTTAGATGCTTAACTGACTGAGCCACCCAGGCGCCCCTGGAATTTCTCAGAATTACCCATTTGACACCAGCAACAAGATGCAAATAAAAGCCATTTGAGTTACAGTGACAGAGCCACCAATATGCTGTCATAATTGATGCTTCTTTGCATTCAGTCACCCATCAAGTATGAATCAAAGTGTAGACAGCCACATTCAGTCTTCTGTATTCTGTCAATTGAATCTATCCTCATGTTGGAACTTGAGAGTCTGATATTTCTGTCATGTCTGAACTGTTCTCACTAATATCAAAACTATGTTACCATGTTCTTGGGGTATTGATCACCAGGCTTTCAATCCAAATTTCTGTGTTCACCAAACCAAGCAACTACTTAATAATGATAAACGAAATGGAATTTTCCATACATTACTCAGCTATTAGAAATGACAAATACCCACCATTTGCTTCAACGTGGATGGAACTGGAGGGTATTATGCTGAGTGAAGTAAGTCAGTCGGAGAAGGACAAACATTATATGTTCTCATTCATTTGGGGAATATGAATAATAGTGAAAGGGAAAATAAGGGAAGGGAGAAGAAATGTGTGGGAAATATCAGAAAGGGAGACAGAACGTAAAGACTGCTAACTCTGGGAAACGAACTAGGGGTGGTAGAAGGGGAGGAGGGCGGGGGGTGGGAGTGAATGGGTGACGGGCACTGGGTATTATTCTGTACGTTAGTAAACTGAACACCAATAAAAATAAATAAATAAAATAAAATTGACAAAGTAAAAAAAAAAATGTTTCACACATTTGACTATTGCTAATAGAGTCAGAAGTGAAAGGTGTATGTTAACAAAATGGAAAAGTTTTGCAAGAATCTACAAAAACACAGATTTTCCTTTTCGTAAACACATTTTTTTTTTCTTTTCTATACGCTTTTAGGTAAAGTCAGTGAAGTGTAAGATATAGAACCAGGAAATAAACTAGTCAATGCAGACTTCATTTTCCAGAACTATTCTCTAAGGAATTCTTTGTTTCCTCATTTCCACACATCCTCTATCCAAGATGTCTTTATCACTAGAAAAACTGTCCTAATTTGCTTTCACACAAACTGCCTCCCCTTCCCTGCCATAGCTTCATCCATCACAGTTTCCAAGCAACCTTCAACTTCTCAAAGTAGAAGAAGCACTCAAAACCATGCTGTATAACTCATATTTTCTTTTATTTCATATGCTACTAAATGTTTCCTCTTAACTTGTCTATCGTCTGAATGATTCCTGGCTTACTGTCAGGTCTTGGTGAAAGTTCACTGAGTTCTAGGTTATAGTTGGCTTGTTTTCCCTAAAGTTCATGGCATATGACACATTCCACAACCAGTATTCTGGAGCTGGTTCATACTGAACCAAGAGACCCAAGTCATAAAGACCCAAGTGTTAAATTTTCAATAATTTTGAAAGTTGATTGTTAAAGAATTAGTAGCTTAAAATTGGCCATGGTAGAAGTATTTAAACTGTGGGCACTAACAGATACTATCAGTCAGGGCTTTTGTTTGTTGGTTTCATTTTAGGAAATGTTTTGAGAGCTAATTGACCAACATATCAATTGTATCTATGCCTTTAAAGAGAGGCATTATTTTTTCTATGAAATGAGTGCCCCTCTGAAATTCACTTTTCAAGGTAACTCTAATGGAAAAATTTGAAGTTTAAAGTTTTGTGTTTCTTTTATATTTTATTTATATATTTTTCATTTTTAATGATTAATTAGTTACATATAACATTCAGTGCCCATCACATCACATGTCTTCCTTAATGCCCATCGCCAAATTATACTTCATTTTCCTACCAAATCCACAAGTTTGCCACCCACACCAAGCAGAGGAACATAATGCTGGCTAATTGTTTCTAACTATCAGTATTCTGAGACCTTCCTTTTGCCTAGCCCCTGATAAATATCTAACCACAAAACCACCCATCTCCAGAGGGAAAACAACGTATTTTCTCTTTAGTAATATAATCACCTCTATGCTGATACCTCTCTATTGTCTAAACACACACACACACACACACACACAAAACAAGGAGCTGTTAATTATGAAAATAGTATTAAACAATACATTTATTTTATTTTATTTTATTTTATTTATTTTTAATTCATTTATTTTATAAGATTTATTTATTTATTTACGTGTGTGTGTGAGAGAGAGAGAGAGAGAGAGAGCGCAAGCAGAAGCCGTTGAGGGAAAGGAGCAGAGGCAGAAGAAGCAGCAGATTCTCCACTAAGTAGGGAACCCAATGCAGTGCTGGATCCCAGGACCCTGAGATCATGACCTGAACTGAAGACAGACCTTTAACTGACTCAGCCACCTATGTGCCCCTAAACAATACATTTAAACAAAACATTTATTAAAAACTATAAACCTGGGGATCCCTGGGTGGCGCAGCGGTTTAGCGCCTGCCTTTGGCCCAGGGCGCGATCCTGGAGACCCAAGATCGAGTCCCACGTCGGGCTCCCAGTGCATGAAGCCTGCTTCTCTCTCTGCCTGTGTCTCTGCCTCTCTCTCTCTCTCTCTCTGTGACTATCATAAATAAATAAAAATTTAAAAAAACTATAAACCTGCAACAGGAAGTAAGATGACGAGAATTATAAGGGACATCATAATAAAAATCGCTTAAAATCAGTGATAAAAGACAATCTTAAAACATTGAGAAAGAAGAAAAACAGATTATGTATCAAAGGAGTAAGAATAACAGGAGACATCAAAAGCAATGCAATCCAACAGGTAAAGGACAGATATCTTCAGATTACACAAAGAAAAACATACCAACCAAGAATTATATATGCAGTAAAAACATCTCAAAATGAAGGTAAAAGAATGTTAGCAAAAATGGCAAAGTGAGAACTCCTGAAAATATATATCACTTATATAAAAACAATATAAACATTAATAAATTTTCCAGAACCAACTTTTTCAGAATTCTGGAAATTAAGAAAGGATTTCAGCAGTCTGGAGATGATTTGTTCAATAAAAACAGACTGAATCCTGTAAAATTAGTGAACATTGTGGCCTTTTAACTTGTCTGTCCCTATTTTCCCTTCTCCTTGAAAACCAATAGCCTGCAATGATGGTGTGAAACAGGAGCTGGACAGCCATTGGAGGGACAAGACAAAGTTGGATATCTTTCAAAGCCCCATCCCCAGACAATTCTCATTATTTAATTGGCTTAATGATTTCCTGGAAAACTCCTTTAGCAAGATTTTATTTATTATTATTATTGTTGTTGTTGTTGTTGTTATTGTTTTAAATCTGACTCAGCAATCATCCAATACAAATAGGCCTCAAGAGAATTTGGAGGAAACAAAAATAAAGATAATTGTTGAACATCCAGGCTTGCAAGAACGATATATAACTGTTGGGAGGGAGAAGGTATTTGTTATCTAAAACAGTTAAAAAGAAAATACTGGGAATGAGATATCCATAGCAGATTTTGAAAATCTCTAACAAATTCCTGGGAATTATGAAGACCCTGTGCATTCACAAGGTTATGCACACTCCCAGAACTGTGTTCATGCTCAGGAATGACATGAGAAGGCCCACATCCAATACTGAGGGTCAATATAAGCAGAAAGTGAAGGCTGAAGTTGATTTGTCCATTGTCATAAAGGCATGTCCTACCATGTAAACTTAGGTCCGACAAAGCCTGGGAGACTTATTAGTTGCAAACACTTAAAGAAAACCTTATAATACATTAGCTGGCCAGTGATCACACTGAGCAGGGGTATCATTGGCTACATATGACAAACAGACTTTATAATATTAATTTTAAAAATCACTAAAACAAATGACAATATCAACTGTGATAACAAACTCTAGGGACAAGGAAAGATATGATTTCCAACGATATCATACTGTATTATTTATAATGTCCAATTCTCAACCAAAATTATTAATTACGAAAAGAAATAAGGAGGCATGACCCATTCACAGGGGAAAAAATCTACAGAAGTATCTCTGAGGAAGTCCTATTTTTGGACTTATCCGACAAAGAAATTTAGGTAAGCTGTCTTAAATATGTTAAAAGAAATAAAGATGTTACCCAGGGCAATTTACACATTTAATGTAATCCCTATCAAAATGCCATGGACTTTCTTCAGAGAGTTAGAACAAATTATTTTAAGATTTGTGTGGAATCAGAAAAGACCCCGAATAGCCAGGGGAATTTTAAAAAAGAAAACCATATCTGGGGACATCACAATGCCAGATTTCAGGTTGTACTACAAAGCTACAGTTATCAAGACAGTGTGGTACTGGCACAAAACAGACACATATCAATGGAACAGAATAGAGAACCTAGAAGTGGACCCTCAACTTTATGGTCAACTAATATTTGATAAAGGAGGAAAGACTATCCGTTGGAAGAAAGACAGTCTCTTCAATAAATGGTGCTGGGAAAACTACACATCCACATGCAGAGGAATGAAACTAGACCACTCTGTTTCACCATACACAAAGATAAACTCAAAATGGATGAAAGATCTAAATGTGAGACAAGATTCCATCAAAATCCTAGAGGAGAACACAGGCAACACCCTTTCTGAACTCAGCCACAGTAACTTCTTGCAAGATACATCCACGAAGGCAAAAGAAACAAAAGCAAAAAATGAACTATTGGGACTTCATCAAGATAAGAAGCTTTTGCACAGCAAAGGATACAGTCAACAAAATAAAAGACAACCTACAGAATGGGAGAAGATATTTGCAAATGATGTATCAGATAAAGGGCTAGTTTCCAAGATCTATAAAGAACTTATTAAACTCAACAGCAAAGAAACAAACAATCCAATCATGAAATGGGCGAAAGACATGAACAGAAATCTCACAGAGGAAGACATAGACATGGCCAAAATGCACATGAGAAAATGCTCTGCATCACTTGCCATCAAGGAAATACAAATCAAAACCACAAAGAGATACCACCTCACACCAGTGAGAATGGGGAAAATTAACAAGGCAGGAAACCACAAATGTTGGAGAGGATGCGGAGAAAAGGGAACCCTCTTACACTGTTGGTGGGAATGTGAACTGGTGCAGCCACTCTGGAAAACTGTGTGGAGGTTCCTCAGAGTTAAAAATAGACCTGCCCTAGGGCCCAGCAATTGCCTGTTGGGGATTTACCCCAAAGATACAGATGCAATGAAACGCCGGGACACCTGCACCCTGATGTTGCAGGAGCAATGTCCACAATAGCCAAACTGTGGAAGGAGCTTCGGTGTCCATCGAAAGATGAATGGATAAAGAAGATGTGGTTTATGTATACAATGGAATATTACTCAGCCATTAGAAACGACAAATACCCACCATTTGCTTCAACGTGGATGAACTGGAGGGTATTATGCTGAGTGAAATGAGTCAATTAGAGAAGGACAAACATTATATGTTCTCATTCATTTGGTATAAATAATAGTGAAAGGGAATAGAAGGGAAGGGAGAAGAAATGTGTGGGAAATATCAGAAAGGGAGACAACATAAAGATTCCTAACTCTGGGAAACAAACTAGGGGTGGTGGAAGAGGAGGAGGGCGATTTGTGGGGGTGAATGGGTGTCGGGCACTGAGGGGGCACTTTACGGGATGAGCACTGGGTGTTATTCTATATGTTGGGAAATTGAACACCAATAAAAAATAACTTTATTATTAAAAAAAATAAAAATAAAAAAAATAAAAGATTGATAGAACGCTTACCCCACTGTCTTGGACTCTAGGTTGTCATCACCTGGGATCATAGTATGCCATTAAAAACTAACACTTAGGGGTTGATACACTAGAAATCAGGTGTTTATGTGCAGTATCCTTTCAGTGGTTTAGAAACTAGCCTTTTAGAATCTATTAACATGAATATAATCCAATAAGGCTTGATTTTTCTTCCTTAAGTGAATCAAAATTCTGTGTAACTTTCCCATTATTAGTATCATTGTTTGTTGTTGTTGTCTTCCTTGTCATAAATGAAGTTAATAATGTGATTTGAAAAATGGCCACCAGTTGTCCTAATAATTCTTTGATTAAAAATTATAGGAATACTCAACACTCCTTAACTTTCTGCCTGTTTAATACCATTTTAGGAAGTATAGGTGAATAAAGAAAACTGAAAAGCCATGGTATTTAAAGCAACCAAGAAACTGATATGGAATACATTAATTATTTGAGCTACATGCTGGGAATACCAGGCCTGAAATATGTGTTAACTAGTCTCACAAAGATTTTGGGACTGTAGAGTTTGGTCATTCTTAGGAGAAAGACTATCTTGATATCTATGTCTTTCATCCTGTGTTCCTTTTCTGAGACTCTCCAGTACATCACACAAAGCCTACACCATAGCAAGTCATATTGGGGTTGGAATATTAATGTCAGTATTCTTAAATCTCTGCTGCCACTGATCATCACTTCTACAAGAGCTTCTATTAAAATATATAGGCTATGAATTTGCAAGTTCAAAGAGTAATATGTCAGTACTGTAAAGCCTGACTGGGTCATATTTATATTAATGAGAGTTGGTAATCAATAAAACTGTCAATCTATGATCTATGTACATTTGCTTAGTGATAAATTGTGCCAGGGATCATTTTGTTATTTTACGATCATCTAATACACTTAGATTGGACAATTTATTTAATCTTAGTATTTTTTCCCTATTTGTACTTTGTTAAATAACAAGCTCTTCTCATAGTTGTAGTATGAGTATTTAAAAACCGCTTCCTCTAATAGTGGTCATTTGCGACTTTATCTCTTAACTCTGTTTACTGATGCATGTTCATTTGTTCATTAATATTTATAGATATCTTTTAAAATCCCACTCGGAGGCAAATTATTCTAAACCAATAAAAAGATGAAAGAAAGTGGTGTAGTTTCATTCTTCTGCATGTGGATGTCCAATTTTCCCAGCACCATTTATTGAAGAGACAGTCTTTCCTCCTTTGTCGAAAAAGAAACAAAATTGAATATAAGAATTACCTAGATTTCTAAGATCCCTCATTTATTAAGATATAAGATCATTCTTCATTAATAGTAACTCTGTTCATTAATTTCTTTTATATTATATGCAGCATATGTGCCAAAGACAGTGCTTAACAAATATCAAGATGACCTTCCATATTTCCCAGATGCTGTGAAATTTAAATAAAAACATGTGAAGTTAGTACAAAAGAGTAAAATGTATCATTTCCGGCCATCCATCTCTGACTTCTCCATGGAGACTTTGGTGATCACATGATTCAGAAGGACACAACTGCAAAAGAAAGAACACAATCACATTTCTTTCACAATATCTGATTGTCACAAGAAAGCTTTGCTATCTTAAAGGAATGAAATTGCTTATTGTAATACTTAACATTGAATGCCTTAATAAACAACAACATAATATCAGAATTTCTCTTAATATTTTGCTAACTTTATCATTTTTTCTACCGGAAAATGAATCTGCCTTTATTTTCCTTCACTGTTCCATTCTGCTAGTAAGACATAAGCACATCTATTTTTATTTTTACTTTTTTTATTGGAGTTCAATTTGCCAACATATATCGTAACACCCAGTCGTCATCCCGCCAAGTGCCCCCCTCAGCACCCATCACCCAGTCACCCCAACTCCACGCCTACCTCCCTTTCCACTACCACTTGTTCATTTCCCAGAGTTAGATGTCTCTCATGTTTTCTCACCCTCACTGATATTTTCACTGATTTTCCTCTCCTTCCCCATTATTCCCCTTCACTAATTTTTTTATTGCCCAAATGAATGAGACCATATAATATTTGTCCTTTTCCGATTTTCTTATTTCACTCAACATAATACCCTCAGTTCCATCCACGTCGAAGCAAAAGGTGGGTATTTGTCATTTCTAATGGCTGAGTAATATTCCATTGTATACATATACCACATCTTTATCCATTCATCTTTCGAAGGGCACTGAGGCTCCTTCCACTGTTTGTTTTTTTTTTTTTATTGGTGTTCAATTTACTAACATACAGAATAACCCCCAGTGCCCGTCACCCATTCACTCCCACCCCCCGCCCTCCTCCCCTTCCAAAACCCCTAGTTCGTTACCCAGAGTTAGCAGTCTTTACGTTCTGTCTCCCTTTCTGATATTTCCCACACATTTCTTCCCCCTTCCCTTATATTCCCTTTCACTATTATTTATATTCCCCAAATGAATGAGAACATATAATGTTTGTCCTTCTCCGACTGGCTTACTTCACTCAGCATAATACCCTCCAGTTCCATCCACGTTGAAGCAAATGGTGGGTATTTGTCATTTCTAATAGCTGAGTAATATTCCACTGTATAAATAAACCACATCTTCTTTATCCATTCATCTTTCGTTGGACACCGAGGCTCCTTCCACAGTTTGGCTATCGTGGCCATTACTGCTATAAACATCGGGGTGCAGGTGTCCCGGCGTTTCCCTGCATCTGTATCTTTGGGGTAAATCCCCAGCAGTGCAATTGCTGGGTCGTAAGGCAGGTCTATTTTTAACTCTTTGAGGAACCTCCACACAGTTTTCCAGAGTGGCTGCACCAGTTCACATTCCCACCAACAGTGTATGAGGGTTCCCTTTTCTCCACATCCTCTCCAACATTTGTTGTTTCCTGCCTTGTTAATTTTCCCCATTCTCACTGGTGTGAGGTGGTATCTCATTATGGTTTTGATTTGTATTTCCCTGATGGCAAGTGATGCAGAGCATTTTCTCATATGCATGTTGGCCATGTCTATGTCTCCTCTGTGAGATTTCTCTTCATGTCTTTTGCCCATTTCATGATCGGATTGTTTGTTTCTTTGGTGTTGAGTTTAAGAAGTTCTTTATAGATCTTGGAAACTAGCCCTTTATCTGATATGTCATTTGCATATATCTTCTCCCATTCTGTAGGTTGTCTTTGAGTTTTGTTGACTGTATCCTTTGCTGTGCAAAAGCTTCTTATCTTGATGAAGTCCCAATAGTTCATTTTTGCTTTTGTTTCTTTTGCCTTCGTGGATGTATCTTGCAAGAAGTTACTATGGCCGAGTTCAAAAAGGGTGTTGCCTGTGTTCTTCTCTAAGATTTTGATGGAATCTTGTCTCACATTTAGATCTTTCATCCATTTTGAGTTTATCTTTGTGGATGGTGCAAGAGAGAGGTCTAGTTTCATTCTTCTGCATGTGGATGTCCAATTTTCCCAGCACCATTTATTGAAGAGACTGTCTTTCTTCCAATGGATAGTCTTTCCTCCTTTATCAAATATTAGTTGCCCATAAAGTTCAGAGTCCACTTCTGGATTCTCTATTCTGTTCCACTGATCTATGTGTCTGTTTTTGTGCCAGTACCACACTGTCTTGATGACCACAGCTTTGTAGTACAACCTGAAATCTGGCATTGTGATGTCCCCAGATATGGTTTTCTTTTTTAAAATTCCCCTGGCTATTCGGGGTCTTTTCTGATTCCACACAAATCTTAAAATAATTTGTTCTAACTCTCTGAAGAAAGTCCATGGTATTTTGATAGGGATTGCATTAAACGTGTATATTGCCCTGGGTAACATTGACATTTTCACACTATTAATTCTGCCAATCCATGAGCATGGAATATTTTTCCATCTCTTTGTGTCTTCCTCAATTTCTTTCAGAAGTGTTCTATAGTTTTGAGGGTATAGATCCTTTACATCTTTGGTTAGGTTTATTCCTAGGTATCTTATGCTTTTGGGTGCAATTGTAAATGGGATTGACTCTTTAATTTCTCTTTCTTCAATCTCATTGTTAGTGTATAGAAATGCCACTGACTTCTGGGCATTGATTTTGTATCCTGCCACGCTACCGAATTGCTGTATGAGTTCTAGCAATCTTGGGGTGGAGACTTTTGGGTTTTCTATGTAGAGTATCATGTCATCGGCGAAGAGGGAGAGTTTGACTTCTTCTTTGCCAATTTGAATGCCTTTAATGTCTTTTTGTTGCCTGATTGCTGAGGCTAGGACTTCCAGTACTATGTTGAACAGCAGTGGTGAGAGTGGACATCCCTTTCTTGTTCCTGATCTTAGGGGAAAGGCTCCCAGTGCTTCCCCATTGAGAATGATATTTGCTGTGGGTTTTTCATAGATGGCTTTTAAGATGTCGAGGAATGCTCCCTCTATCCCTACACTCTGAAGAGTTTTGATCAGGAATGGATGCTGTATTTTGTCAAATGCTTTCTCTGCATCCAATGAGAGGATCATATGGTTCTTGGTTTTTCTCTTGCTGATATGATGAATCACATTGATTGTTTTATGGGTGTTGAACCAGCCTTGTGTCCCAGGGATAAATCCTACTTGGTCATGGTGAATAATTTTTTTAATGTACTATTGGATCCTATTGGCCAGTATCTTGTTGAGAATTTTTGCATCCATGTTCATCAGGGATATTGGTCTGTAATTCTCCTTTTTGGTGGGGTCTTTGTCTGGGTTTGGAATTAAGGTGATGCTGGCCTCATAGAACAAATTTGGAAGTACTCCATCTCTTTCTATCTTTCGAAACAGCTTTAGGAGAATAGGTATGGTTTCTTCTTTAAACGTTTGATAAAATTCCCCTGGGAAGCCATCTGGCCCTGGACTCTTGTGTCTTGGGAGGTTTTTGATGACTGCTTCAATTTCCTCCCTGGTTATTGGCCTGTTCAGGTTTTCTATTTCTTCCTGTTCCAGTTTTGGTAGTTTGTGGTTTTCCAGGAATGCGTCCATTTCTTCTAGATTGCCTAATTTATTGGCGTATAGCTGTTCATAATATGTTTTTAAAATCGTTTGTATTTCCTTGGTGTTGGTAGTGATCTCTCCTTTCTCATTCATGATTTTATTAATTTGAGTCTTCTCTCTCTTCTTTTTAATAAGGCTGGCTAATGGTTTATCTATCTTGTTAATTCTTTCAAAGAACCAACTCCTGGTTTTGTTGATCTGTTCCACAGTTCTTCTGGTCTCGATTTCGTTGAGTTCTGCTCGAATCTTTATTAACTCCATTCTTCTCTTGGGTGTAGGATCTATTTGCTGTTTTTTCTCTAGCTCCTTTATGTGTAAGGTTAGCTTTTGTATTTGAGTTCTTTCCAGTTTTTGAATGGCTGCTTGTATTGCGATGTATTTCCCCCTTAGGACTGCTTTTGCTGCATCCCAAAGATTTTGAACGGTTGTATCTTCATTCTCATTAGTTTCCATGAATGTTTTTAATTCTTCCTTAATTTCCTGGTTGACCCTTTTATCTTTTAGCAGGATGGTCCTTAACCTCCACGTGTTTGAGGTCCTTCCAAACTTCTTGTTGTGATTTAGCTCTAATTTCAAGGCATTATGGTCTGAGAATATGCAGGGGACAATCCCAATCTTTTGGTATCGGTTCAGACCCGATTTGTGACCCAATATGTGGTCTATTCTGGAGAAAGTTCCATGTGCGCTTGAGAAGAATGTGTATTCAGTTGAGTTTGGATGTAAAGTTCTGTAGATATCTGTGAAATCCATCTGGTCCAGTGTATCATTTAAAGCTCTTGTTTCTTTGGAGATGTTGTGCTTAGAAGACCTATCGAGTATAGAAAGAGCTAGATTGAAGTCACCAAGTATAAGTGTATTATTATCTAAGTATTTATTCACTTTGGTTAATAATTGATTGATATATTTGGCAGCTCCCACATTCGGGGCATATATATTGAGGATTGTTAAGTCCTCTTGTTGGATAGATCCTTTAAGTATGATATAGTGTCCCTCTTCATCTCTCACTACAGTCTTTGGGGTAAATTTTAGTTTATCTGATATAAGGATGGCTACCCCTGCTTTCTTTTGAGGACCATTCGAATGGTAAATGGTTCTCCAACCTTTTATTTTCAGGCTGTAGGTGTCCTTCTGTCTAAAATGAGTCTCTTGTAGACAGCAAATAGATGGGTCCTGCTTTTTTATCCAGTCTGAAATCCTGCGCCTTTTGATGGGGTCATTAAGCCCGTTCACATTCAGAGTTACTATTGAGAGATATGAGTTTAGTGTCATCATGATATCTATTCAGTCCTTGTTTTTGTGGACTGTTCCACTGAACTTCTTCTTAAAGGGGAATTTTAAGAGTCCCCCTTAAAATTTCTTGCAGAGCTGGTTTGGAGGTCACATATTCTTTTAGTTGCTGCCTGTCTTGGAAGCTCTTTATCTCTCCTTCCATTTTGAATGAGAGCCTTGCTGGATAAAGTATTCTTGCTTGCATGTTCTTTTCATTTAGGACCCTGAATATATCCTGCCAGCCCTTTCTGGCCTGCCAGGTCTCTGTGGAGAGGTCTGCTCTTACCCTAATACTCCTCCCCATAAAAGTCAGGGATTTCTTGTCTCTTGCTGCTTTAAGGATCTTCTCTTTATCTTTGGAATTTGCAAGCTTCACTATTAAATGTCGAGGTGTTGAACGGTTTTTATTGATTTTAGGGTGGGAATCTCTCTATTTCCTGGATATGAATGCTTGTTTCCCTTCCCAGATTAGGAAAGTTTTCAGCTAGAATTTGTTCAAATACATATTCTGGCCCTCTGTCCCTTTCGGCGCCGTCGGGAACCCCAATTAAACATAGGTTTTTCTTTCTCAGGCTGTCGTTTATTTCCCTTAATCTATCCTCATGGTCTTTTAATTGTTTGTCTCTTTTTTCCTCAGTTTCCCTCTTTGCTATCAACTTGTCTTCTATGTCACTCACTCGTTCTTCCACCTCGTTAACCCTCGTCGTTAGGACTTCTAGTTTGGATTGCATCTCATTCAATTGATTTTTAATTTCTGCCTGATTAGCTCTAAATTCTGCAGTCATGAAGTCTCTTGCGTCCTTTATACTTTTTTCTAGAGCCACCAGTAGCTGTATAATAGTGCTTCTGAATTGGCTTTCTGACATTGAATTGTAATCCAGATTTTGTAACTCTGTGGGAGAGAGGACTGTTTCTGATTCTTTCTTTTGAGGTGAGGTTTTCCTTCTAGTCATTTTGCTCAGTGCAGAGTGGCCAAAAGCAAGTTGTATTGGGAAAAAGAGAAAAAGAGAGGAGAGAAAGAAGGAAAGAAAAGAGAAAGAGATGTGGTTTATGTATACAATGGAATATTACTCAGCTATTAGAAATGACAAATACCCACCATTTGCTTCAACGTGGATGGAACTGGAGGGTATTATGCTGAGTGAAGTAAGTCAGTCGGAGAAGGACAAACATTATATGTTCTCATTCATTTGGGGAATATAAATAATAGTGAAAGGGAAAAGAAGGGAAGGGGGAAGAAATGTGTGGGAAATATCAGAAAGGGAGACAGAACGTAAAGACTGCTAACTCTGGGAAACGAACTAGGGGTGGTAGAAGGGGAGGAGGGCGGGGGGTGGGAGTGAATGGGTGACGGGCACTGGGTGTTATTCTGTATGTTAGTAAATTGAACACCAATAAAAAAATAAAAAATAAAAATAAATAAAATAAAAAAAAAGAAAAGAGAAAGAGAAAAACAAGGGAAGAAAAAAAAACGAAAAGAAAAAAAAAGAGAAGAAAAAGAGATAGAAAAAGAAAAGAGAAAAAAAAAGGGGGTGGGGGAAGGAAACAAATCAAAAAGCAAAACAAAACAAAACAAAACAAAACAAAACAAAAAAAAGAACCACGGGGGAGTATCTTCTGATTCTGTGTACTTTAAGTCCCTTGGCTTCTCCTGGAAGTTGTCAGTCTAGCTGGTGTTCTGGGGGAGGGGCCTGTTGTGCTGGTTTTCAGGTGTTAGCAGTTTCCTTCCACTGTTTGTATATTGTGGACATTGCTGCTTGAAACATCGGGGTGCAGGTGTCCCGGCGTTTCGTTGCATCTGTATCTTTGGGGTAAATCCCCAGCAGTGCAATTGCTGGGTGGTAGGGCACGTCTATTTTTAACTCTTTGAGGAACCTCCACACGATTTTCCAGAGTGGCTGCACCAGTTCACATTCCCACCAACAGTGCAAGAGAGTTCCCCTTTCTCCACAACCTCTCCAACATTTGTTGTTTCCCGTCTTGTTAATTTTCCCCATTTTCACTGGTGTGAGGTGGTATCCCATTGTGCTTTTGATTTGTATCTCCCTGATAGAAAGTGATGCGGGCATTTTCTCATGTGCTTGTTGGCCATGTCTATGTCTTCCCCTTTAGATTTCTGTTCATGTCTTTTGCCCATTTCATGATTGGATAGCTTGTTTCTTTGGTTGAGTTTAATTAGTTCTTTAAAGATCTTGGATACTAGCCCTTTATCTGATACGTCATTTGCAAATATCTTCTCCCATTCTGTAGGTTGTCTTTTAGTTTTGTTGACTGTTTCTTTTGCTGTGCAGAAGATTTTTATCTTTTTTAAAATTTTATTTATTCATTCATGACAGACACACACACACACACACACAGAGAGAGAGAGAGAGAGAGAGAGAGAGAGAGGCAGAAACACAGGCAGAGGGAGAAGCAGGCTCCATGCAGGGAGCCCGATGTGGGACACAATCCTGGGCCTCCAGGATCATGCCCTGGGCCAAAGGCAGTGCTAAACAACTGAGCTACCCAGGCTGCCCTTCTTATCTTGATGAAGTCCCAATAATTCATTTTTGCTTTAGTTTCTCTTGCCTTCATGGATGTATCTTGCAAGAAGTTTCAGTGGTTAAGTTCAGCAAGGGTGTTGCCTGTGTTCTCCTCTAGGATTTTGATTGAATCTGGTCTCAAATTTAGATCTTTCATCCATTTTGAGTTTATCATTGTGGATGGTGTAAGAGAATGGTCTAGTTTCATTCTTCTGCATGAGGTTGTCCAATTTTCCCAGCACCATTTATCCAAGAGACAGCCTTTTTTCCAGTGGATAGTCTGTCCTTCTTTGTCGAATATTAGTTAACCATAGAGTCCACTTCTGGATTCTCTATTCTGTTCCATTGATCTATGTGTCTGTTTTTGTGCCAGTACCACACTGTCTTGATGACCACAGATTTGTAGTACAACATGAAATCTGGCATTGTTTCCCTGGCTATTTGGGGTCTTTTCTGATTCCACAGAAATCTTAAGATGATTTTTTCCAACTCTGAAGAAAGTCCAAGGTATTTTGATAGGGATTGCATTGAATGTGTAAATTGCCCTGGGTAGCCTTGACCTTTTCACAATATTAATTCCTTCAATCCATGAGCATGGAATATTTTTCCATCTCTTTGTGTCTTCCTCAATTGCTTTCAGAAGTGTCCAGTATTTTTCAGGTTATAGATCCTTTACCTCTTTGGTTAGGTTTATTCCTAGGTATCTTATGCTTTTCGGTGCAATTGGAAAAGGGATTGACTCCTTAATTTCTCTTTCTTCAGTCTCATAATTAGTGTGTAGAAATGACACTGTTTTCTGGGCATTGATTTTGTATCCTGCCACATTGCAAATTGCTGTATGAGTTCCAGCAATTTTAGGGTGGAGTCTTCTCGGTGTTCTAGGCACAGTATAATGTCACCTGCCAAGAAGGAGAGTTTGACTTCTTCTTTGCCAATTTGAATGCCTTTTTTTCCTTTTGTTGTCTGATTGCTGACGCTAGGACTTCCAGTACTATGTTGAATAGCAGTGGTGAGAGTGGACATCCCTGTCTTGTTCCTGATCTTAGAGGAAAGGCTCCCAGTGTTTCCCCATTGAGAATTATATTTGCTGTGGGCTTTTTGTAGATGGCTTTTAAGATGCTGTGGAATGTTCCCTCTATCCTTACACTCTGAAAAGTTTTGATCAGGAAAGGATGCTGTATTTTGTCAAATGCTTTCTCTTCATCTATTGAGAGGATCCTATGGTTCTTGTTTTTTTTTCTCTTGCTGATACAATCTATCACATTGATTGCTTTACGAGTGTTGAGCCAGCCTTGCATCCCGGGGATAAATCCTACTTGGTCATGGTGAATAAACTTCTTAGTGTACTGTTGGATCCTATTGACTAGTATCTTGTTGAGAATTTTTGCATCCATGTTCATCAGGGATATTGGTCTATAATTCTCCTTTTTTGGTGAGGCCTTTGGTTTTGGAATTAAGGTGAAGCTGGCCTCATAGAATGAGATTGGAAGTATACCATCCCTTTCTATCTTTTGGAACCGCTTTAGTAGAATAGCAATGGTTCTTCTTTAAACGTTTGATAGAATTCCCCAGGGAAGCCATCTGTCCCTGGACTTTGGTGTCTTGGGAGGTTTTTGATGACTGCTTCATTTTCCTCCCTGGTTATTGGACTGTTCAGGTTTTCTATTTCTTCCTGTTCTATTTTTGGTATTTTGTGATTTTCCAGAAATGCATCCATTTCTTCTAGATTGACTAACTTATTGGCATATAGCTGCTCATAATAAGTTTTTAAAGTCATTTGTATTTCCTTGGTATTGGTTGTGATCTCTCCTTTCTCATTCATGATTTTATTAATTTGAGTCTTTTCTCTCTTCTTTTGAATAAGGCTGGCTAATGGTTTATCTACCTTATTAATTCTTTCAAAGAATGAACTCCTGGTTTTGATTATCTGTTCCACAGTTATTCTTGTCTCTATTTCATTGAGTTCTGCTCGAATCTTTATTTATTCTCTTCTTCTGCTGGGTGTAGGATCTATTTGCTGGTTTTTTCTCCAGCTCCTTTAGGTGCAAGGTTAGCTTTTGTACTTGAGTTCTTTCCAATTTTTGGATGGATGCTTGTATTGCAATGTATTTCCCCCTCAGGCCTGCTTTTGCTGTATCTCACAGATTTTGAATGTTTGTATCTTCATTCTCATTAGTTTCCATGAATCTTTTTAATTCCTCCATAATATCCTGGTTTACCTTTCATCTTTTAGCAGGATGATCCTTAACCTCAATGTGTTTGAAAACCTTCCAAACTTCTTGTTGTCATTTAGTTCTAGTTTCAAAGCATTATGGTCTGAAAATATGCATCTGAGGATCCCAATCTATTGATATCAGTTAAGACCTGATTTTTGACCCAGTATGTGATCTATTCTGGAGAAAGTTCCATGTGCTCTTGAGAAGAATGTGTATTCAGTTGCATTTGTATGTAAAGTTCTGTAAATATCTGTGAAGTCCATCTGGTCCGGTTTATCATTTAAAGTTCTTGTGTCTTTAGCAATGTTGTCTTTAGAAGATCTGTTGATTGCAGAAAGTGCTGTGTTCAAGTCACCAAGTATAAGTGTGTTATTATCTAAGTATGCCTTAACTTTGGTTATGAATTGATTGACTTACTTGGCAGCTCCCACACTCGGGGGATAAATATTCATGATTGTTAGGTCCTTTTGTTGGATAGATCCTTTAAATATGATATAGTGTCCCATTTCATTTCTTACTAGTTTTGGGGACAAAATTTAATTTATCTGATATGAGGATGCGTCCCCTGGTTTCTTTTGAGGACCATTTTATTGGTAACTAGTTCTCCAACCTTTTATTTTCAGGCTGTAGGTTTTCTTACGTCTAAAATGAGTCTCTTGTAGACAGCAAATAGATGGGTTTTGCTTTTTTATCCAGTCTGAAACCCTGTGCCATTTGATGGGGTCATTAAACCCATTCACATTCAGAGTTTCTATTGAAAGGTATGGATTTAGTGTCATCATAATAACTATTCAGTCCCTGTTTTTGTGGTTTGTTTCCTTGCACTTCCTCTTTCTTTTACAGAGTCCCCCTTAATATTTCTTGCAGAGCTGGTTTGGTGGTCGCATATTCTTTCAGTTTCTGCCTATCTTGGAAGCTCTTTATCTCTCCTTCTATTCTGAACGAGAGCCTTGGTGGTTAAAGTATTCTTGGCTGCATGTTCTTCTCATTTAGGACCGTGATTATATCCTGCCAGCCCTTTCTGGCCTTCCAGGTCTCTCTGTATAGGTCTGCTGTTAACCTAATACTTCTCCCCGTAAAGTTTAAGGTTCTCTTGTATCTTGCTAGTTTAAGGATTTTCTCTTTATCTTTGGAATTTTCAAGCTTCACTATTAAATGTCCAGGTGTTGAACGGCTTTTATTGATTTTAGGAGGAGTTCTCTCTATCTCCTGTATCTGAATGCCTGTTTCCCTTCCCAAGTTAGGGAAGTTACCAGATATGATTTGTTCAAATACACTTTCTGGTCCTCTGTCTCTTTTCGGCGCCTGCTGGAACCCCATTTAAACGTAGATTTTTCCTTCTGAGGCTGTCATTTATTTACCCTAACCTATCCTCATGATCTTTCAACTGTTTTTCTCTGTTTTCCTCAGCTTCCTTCCTTGCCATCAACTTCTCTCCTATGTCATTCACTTGTTCTTGTACCACATTAACCTTTGGCATTAGGACTTCCAGTTTGGATTGCATCTCATTTAATTGATTTTTAATTTCAGCCTGATTAGGTCTAAATTCTGCAGACATGAAGCCTCTTGAATCCTTTATGCTTTTTTTTAGAGCCACCAGTAGCTTTATAATTGTTGTTATGAATTGGCTTTCTGACATTGAATTGTAATCCAAATTTTGTAACTCTGTGGGAGAGAGGACTGTTTCTGATTGTTTTGTGGTGAGTTTTTCCTTCTAGTCATTTTTCTTAGTGCAGAGTGACCAAAAACAAGTTGTACTGGAAAGAAGAGAAAAAAAAGAGAGAGGAAAAAAAATGGGTGCGGGAAACAAACAGGAAAAAAAAAAAAAAAAGAAAAGAAGGGGCATATCATCTGATTTTTTTTATATTGTAAATCCCTTGACTTCTCCTGGAACTTTCCAGTGCTGCTTGGTCAATAACTTGCTTTTCCTCTTTCCTTCCAGCTGGTCTTCTGGGGGAGGGGCCTGCTGTGGTGTGTGGTCCTTGGAGAGCTGCCTAGTCCCCTGCCAGATGCAGGGCTCAGTGGGAGAGCTCTTTATCCTGTTATGCCCCTGCTCAGTTCCAGGTACAAGGTGACACCAGGAGGAACAACAACAGTGGTGGCGGCCAGCTATCTAGCCCTAGAGTCAGCTCCTGCAGTAGTTACCACAGTTAGCTAGGTCCTCAGAGGCCTGGATGTTCCAGGGATGGGGGGGGCACTGATCTGTGAAGCTCAGGGTGTCGGGTGGCAGGTGCGTCCTTGTTCCTCTGGGTCTTCCTGTCCTCCACCTCTCCCAGGATTGCCAGATCCTGGGCTGTGTCCCCTGGCGCCCTGGGCTCCAGGGCCTGCACTGCTGGAATCACGCTCCTGGGGCTGCACAGCCTGGTCAACGAGGAGCTGCTGCCTGAGCTGTGAAGCTGTTCCCGAGACCCCGCTGGGCGAGCGCTGAAGCCCTTTAGGGAGCTCGGCCGCGGGGTGTGGCGCGCTCTCCCTGGGGTGCAGTTCCTCTGTTAGTGCCCCCTGGGAGCCTGAGGGCATCCCTGCCCCTCCTGGGATCCTGCCCAAGTTCCCTGCTAGCACCTTTCCATCTGGGAAGATTGGTGAAGTTTCTGCTTCTCCAGGATGGGCCTTTCTTCTCCTGGGGGCATTTGGTGCCCCGCCTTAGCCGGGTTCCTCCCCCTTGGATGCTTTTTTATTTCTTAATTTTTTTCTGCCTTCTTACCTTGATAGATGCACAAACTCTTCTCACTGTAGCATTCCAGCTGTTCTCTCTTTAAATCTCAGACCCAATCCTAGGTTTTCAGGATAATTTGCATGTTATCTAGGTAAGTTGATGGAGCAGGTGCCTTGGGGACCCTACTCTTCTGCCATCTTGTCCCGCCTCCTTTGGGAAGAATTCATCATAATATCAAGTATTGTGATATGCTTATGGAAAATATATGGTGATACAAATGATTGAAATTTTTTCTTCTTTTAAAAATTTTAAGTGTATCATCCTCTGTATATTTTAGAAGAATGTGAAAAAATAGACTTAGGTTATTTCAAAAATATACATAAATTCCTAAGTAATATTAATTTTCTTTATAGGGGGCACCTGTGTGGCTCAGTGGTTGAGTGTCTGCCTTTGGCCCAGGTCATGATCCCAAGGTCCTAGGATAGAGTCCTGCATCAGGGTCCCTGCAGGGAGCCAGCTTCTCCTTCTGCCTATGTCTCTGACTCTCTCTGTGTGTCTCTCATGAATAAATAAATAAAATGTTTTAAATTTTTCTTTATAATTAATATTTTTAAGAGTATTTGGAAATAAAACAGGCAATTGTACTTTCAGTGAATGTGTTAGGAATGTCCTTGTCGATTTGCATTTTGTTTATTCTGATTTCATTTATATTTTGCTTCCTGTATTCTATCATTATCATTTACTAAAATACTAGTTTATTTATCTGAATTGAATCATCTTATTTTATGAGACCCTACTTTCATTCACAGAAGAAAAAAAAAACTTAAAACTATAACATTGCTCTTTCAAGGAACTGAAGTATGATTTTATTTACAAGATGTTGGTCCAAGATTTATATTTGGCTAAATCAAGAATCTTTTCTTTCCTTTTTCCTCCTTTTTTTCCTGGGACTCAATAAAGATATCAGAGTGGTTTTGTGAAAGGTCTTATGATTATAACTGCAATTAGAGAACTTTCTGGCTTGAGATAATTCTCTGGTTCTCACCAGCTTCCTTGGATATATTGATCCTAATTGTGGTTCTGAGTCTGACGTTGATGTATCCCTATCCTATCCTCCTCACTTTTGGCTCTCCTGGCACAGGATATGCACTGTGTGGAATAAAGAAGAGTTTCCTGATGTCCTCTCCCACATGCTGGCTGAGCCTCCAGCTTGTCTTTCACTGGCATCAGTGCCCTCCAAGCTCTGCCTTATCTTCCCTCCACTGTCTGCTCCAAGCATCAGCCAATCCCATGCTATAACCTTGTACAATTCTCCAGGCTGTGCTGGTAACTGGAGACACACAGCCCTCCTGACCTCTCTACTCTCCTATAGCCATCCTATATACTGCCCACTGTGGTTCTCTGGGGATGATTTTGCTCTCAGTTGCAGACCACAAAAAAACCCCAGATTAGCATTTCCAAATTCCTCCAAAGGGCACTGCTTATCAGATCCCCCATACCTATCCTTCTGACCAGGGGTCATTTTAAGCAGAGTACAAAATATCTTACTTCTTTGTAGAATTTTTTCCCTAACTTTCTTCCAAAGGTCAAATAAAGTTCTTTAAAACTGTCATCATTTTTATTTTGTCCTCTAAATAGGAGAAAATATACACTATCTTCATATTGACAGGGTTGCTCAGTCAGTTAAGCATCTGACTTTGAGGGCGGTCATGATCTCAGGGTCCTGGGATGGAGACCCACATCCTCCTGCGCTCCTCCATGAGGAACCTGCTTTTCCCTCTCCCTTCATCCCTTCCTCATTAATTCTCTGTCCCTCTCTCTCTGTCTCTCTCTCTCAACTAAATATATAAAATCTTAACAAACAAACTCTATCTTCAAACATTGTTGCTTTTTCATTTTTTAATGTGAAAATCAACTGTTTAATCTTCACAAAATAATTTAGGTATATACTTACTAATATATGATAAATACATATATCACATATATACATAAATATAAACCGAATATAAAACATATACATATACACATAAAATATACCTAATATATAAATATGCATACATATATACATGTTTCCTGGTGGGTACATGTATTCATGCACATATATGTACATATATATTATGATATATAGATATATACATGTATATCATGATATATATTACCTAATATGTGTAATGAATATGATTATATATGTTAATTTATCCAATTTTAATTTTTGAGATTACATAGTAAACATTTACTAGATATTGGTACTTAAAAAAACAGAAACCTTGAATATAATTATTTTTTCAATAATAAGAAATATTAAAGTAAATAACATTTTGTTTTTATACATATGTATATAGTATATATAAATATATGGATATATATCATATATACTATATGTATATATACATGTTCCTTTTCTGTACATTTATGCATGTACATATATGAACATAAAGATGCATATATATTATAATAAATATTACCTAAATATATAATATTTAAGTACACAACCTATTATATATAATTATATATTAAATTATCCCATTTTAATTTTTTAGATTAGCTGATCAATTTAATAAAAATTATCAAATTAATAGTATGTGTAAGTATAGCTTAACTATTCACTTATTGGATATTAGTAATAGATAAATCAGAAAACTTGAATAAAATTATTTTTAATAATAAGTATTATTAAAATAGATAATGTTTTTTTTATCCAAGGATTTGACAGAAACAAAATTTTGTGAAAATATCTAGGAAGTTTTCATAACCCCTCCCCCTAGGCTGGCCTGAGGCCATTCTGTATTATTAGTGATTCTCTCCATCCTATTCTCAGGGGTCATTGACACATGAACACAGACAAAACAACAAATACTATGTTCGACCTCCAAGTATAGAAGCCCATACTCATGATTGTAGATGTGTCTCCATGAGTGTATCTGAAATGTTATGTACAGAAGGGAGAGGTGAGTTTGTACCTTTTTACAGAATGTACTCTAGGTTTATTGCTTGGGAAATGTATGTGGCACTGCCCAGAAGTGAGAAAGACAGTGATATATTGGCTCTAACTTGTGTTTTTATGGTGAAACCTCCAAATGCTGTTGGAACACTTTAAATATAATTAGTAAACAATTGCTCTGTCTTAAGCCCTGGGATAAGTCACTAATAAATCCACATCTCATTAAATAGAGGAATTCAAAAAAATTATATTTGGGTTGTAATGTATATAAAATTACTATATACACAAATTTTTAATAAATAAAGTAAAATTCAAAGAATCAGATGGATACTTGTGGTCTTTTTAAAGACAAAATTTTATTTATGTCTAAAACTTGCATTATCTTCAATTCTGAGAAGAACTTTTTTTGATCACAAATAATCCACGATAGAAGGAAGATGAAAAATAGCGAAGTGTTTGATGTTATGTATGAACTGTGTACCTGAATATGGGGAATAAGACACAGCCCTACCCTCAATGCTGCCACATCCATGAAATAGAGACACTTGAAACCTGATGATATGAGTGATGGATGCTAAAATAAAGATATAGGTGAACCAGAATAGAATGACAAATGGCAGAAAAATGTATTTATCCTGAGATGACCAAATGAATTTGTATAAAGTGCTTTATTTAAGAAATAGTTAAAATTGTGACTCCTGGGTGGCTCAGCGGTTGAGCGTCTGCCTTCTGCTTAGGGCATGATCCTGGAGTCTTGGGATTGAGTTCCACATAGGGCTCCCTGCATGGAGCCTGCTTCTCCCTCTGCCTGTGTCTCTCCCTCTCTCTCTCTGTCTCTCATGAATAAATAATATATAAAATCTTTTAAAAAAAGAAATAGAATATAAGTAAGATATAACACATTGGACGTCTCAGGGAAGGGGACTCAGGACTGTGGGAAAGGGCATTTGCTGTGATGTGGCTAGAGCCTGCTGCAGAATCTCTGACATAGAGCAGATGAAGGTGACAGCAAAAGTGACAAAGTCTGTATTGTGACATTTTCATGTGGATTATATACTCTAGGCAATTAAGATATTCACATGTATGCACTTCAAATGATTATATACATTTTAGTTCCATATTCAATCACCCTTTTGCCCATGTGATTAAATGTCCTGAAGGAGATTCAGGGTCCATTAAGAGACAGATTTCATAATAAGGCTACGTGAGATGCCAGCGCTGAGCCTTTTATACAACAATGTTACCAGAGTGCCTGCAGAACACGTACAGACATCAGTTTTGTGTTTGTCTTGTTTGTCTTCAGAGCCAGTTTAAGGACATGATAGCTGAATTGTAAGAGATAAGGGCCAAACTGAGATGGACACAGGCTTGGGGAGTGTCCACTCATGTGAGAAAGGATTGAACTGGGCTACACAGATCTCCAGGAATCAAGACAACACTTGAGTCAAGTCCTCCACAAATGTACTAGAGTGTGTTGTTTCCTCTGTGTAATGTTGTCGCGGTGAGGGGGAAGAGGTTACATGCTGCTTTGTGCACTAACCTTTAGTGAAATTGGCATAACAGGAATAGCATGGACAAGATGGCATTGTTTTTATGAAAATCAAATAAGAGTATAAGGAGAAAAATGAAAAAATAGAAGTATAAGAACAATATGAAAAAAGTCATTGTATAATCTTAGATGATGGGTGTGTAAATGAAGAAAAGATGGAAAAGAAGATCAAAGCTACCATTAATTTAGTTTCTCAGCCTCTGCAATAGTGATATTTTGTGCCAGATAACTCTTTGTTCTCTGAGTGTCCTGTGTATTGTATTTTGCAGCATCCACTAGATGCCAGTAGCACTCCCCAGTATACCAACTTCTCTGGACATTGCAGGAGGCCTCTGCACGGGGGCAGTTCCCACTCCAGTTAGGAACCAGCACATTGACTACTTACATGTCCCAGGTGCTAAGCAGTCACTATATATCCTCATTTAACTTTTATGCCTGTTTTATTTGCAGGCTACTGGCTGACAGAAGTAAATTCAGCAGATCAATGACACATTTCTAACAAATGACAATACTAGAAGTAAGATGAAACTTTAACACCAAATTTTGATCAATTTACTTGTGAAATGTAGCATCATCAACTCAACATAATACAAAGGAAACATTTATTTAAGTGCTCTGTGTGTGTGCATATGTGTGTGTATAACTCTGATTCTAATTGATTTCAATTTATACAATTTTATGAAAATACATACATAATATAAAGAATTTGTATACCGCAGATTTAAAACTTAATTTGTGTAAATATTCAATGAGATCCTTAAAAGTTTAAAACATTCAAGGAATCTACAGTTTTAAAGTATTAAGTTCTCTTTGCATCTTCTATCTGGAATTGCTTGAGTTAAGCTTTCTTGGAAAGAGGGAGCTCATACAGGGTTGAATTCCAATACAGGAATAAATGGATGCAGAATTAGATACTGTAATGAAGGTAGGATATTTGTTATCTACACATTAACTTTGCCCAGATTGGTTCATTAAAGGATTTCCTAAACCAAAAATGATTTCTATAGAAAATTTATCTTTCCACAGCAAGCTAACTTCTGGTAAGTATTACTGCTGGTCTGAAAAGTCACTGCAGAAAAGTAGGAAAGCATAATTTTGAAACTGTTTTAACTTGGAGATAGATCCCTGAATAGTGAATCTGAAAACACAAGTTCTAGACCTAGTTCTATATTGATTTATGTGTCTTAAATAAATGGCTGTGAATATTTGTCTTAGTTTTCTAATCTGTGTAACACTGAGAGCACATGTTAAATATCTGTGCCTATCATAACTACATGAATTCTAAAATTGAGTCACATTTCTTAATATTTTACTTACAAACCTCTGAAGAAAAAGATAGGAAGAAAAAGTAATGCAAAGAGAGTAGTTACAGAAATGTAGTATGTAAATCACTTTCAAACTTGCAAAACAAATGGAGGGTAAATAATGTATATCTGCAATATGTCTTACATAGGTAATCAGTGCTCTTAGTAAACACAGCTTTCTAGACAGCTTTCTGAAAGCACCTATGATTTAGGCTTTATTTAGAGCTCCTGAGATATTATATATTGGTAAGTGATATTGCCAGACCTCCCTTCTTCCATTTAGTAGAGACCAGATATAAACCATTAGGTAATTGCAAGGAACCAGTGAGAACATAAGAGGAGCAGAACTGAAGAAACAGTCTCTAAGAGAAAAAATAAAATGTGTAACTTTAATCTCTAAAACAATTTAAATAAAATCATTAATAAAACTAAATTTATTTAAATTACATTATTTAAGTTATTTACTTAAATTAATTAAGAACATAAAATAACTTCTAAAATTTATTTGCCATTATCAACTATCTTGTAGAAATAGAGAATCATGTTTATTTTTTAAAATAATTTATTTATTCATGAAAGACAGAAAGAGGCAGAGACACTGGCAGAGGGAGAAGCAGGCTCCCTGTGGGGAATCTGATGTGGTACTTGATCCCAGGATTCTGGGATCAAGACCCGAGCCAAAGCAAATCCTCAACCACTGAGCCACCAGACATCTGAGAATTCATTCTTAATGAATTTTAATAGAAATTTTAATAAAAATGTGCAGGGACACTTGGGTAGCTCAGTAGTTGAGCATCTTCCCTAGGCTCAAGTGGTGATTCCTGGGTCCTGGGATCCCTTCCTGGGATCAAGTACTGATTGGCCTCCCCACAGGGACACTGCTTCTCCCTCTGCATGTGTCTCTGCCTCTCTGTCTCTCATGAATAAATAAATAAAATATTTAAAACAAAAGGGAAAAAAAAGAAAATGTTGGGTAGCCAATATGTGAGTTGTTCTTATTTCTTATTCATTGCTCCTCGTCAGGTAATGGATATGGATATCTTTGAGCTCAGGACAAGTCCGCTAAATTCTGTGAATGGCCGTTATATCACAAATGTGGATGGCGGTAACAGTCTCAGAAGCTTATTGTTAAGTTTTCATATTTTATAACATTTGTCCAGGATGCTAGTGAGAGGTCAACAAAAGTCAGATCTGTGTCTTCTGTTCCACAAATGTAATGATTCAGGAGAAAATCATGCTGTGTCCGTCATCTAATATGTCACCCCAGACATATGCTATCAATTTTCATCTGTGTGCAGTAAAATTAATCGTTAAGTGCCAAAGTTTTTAGGGGAATTAGAAGTAATCAGAACAGCCAGGTGGGTAGGAAATATCAGAAAGGAGACAGAACATGGAAGACTCCTAACTCTGGGAAACGAACTAGGGGTGGTGGAAGGGGAGGAGGGCAGGGGGGGGTGGGGGTGAATGGGTGACGGGCACTGAGGGGGGCACTTGACGGGATGAGCACTGGGTGTTATTCTGTATGTTGGATAATTGAACACCAATAAAACATATTTTATTAATAAAAAAATATGTGTGGAATCAAGAAAGACCCCGAATAGCCAGGGGAATATTAAAAACGAAAAGCAGAGCTGGGGGCATCACAATGCCAGATTTCATGTTGTACTACAAAGCTATGGTCATCAAGACCGTGTGGTACTGGCACAAAAACAGACACATAGATCAATGGAACAGAATAGAGAATCCAGAAATGGGCCCTCTACTCTATGGTCAACTAATATTAGACAAAGCAGGAAAGAGTATCCACTGGAAAAAAAAGACAGTGTTTTCAATAAATGGTGCTGGGAAAATTGGACATCCACATGCAGAAGAATGAAACTAGACCATTCTCTTACACCATATAAAAAGATAAACTCAAAATGCATGAAAGATCTAAATGTGAGACAAGATTCCATCAAAATAACAGAGGAGAACACAGGCAATACCCATTTTGAACTTGGCCACAGCAACTTCTTGCAAGATACATGTACAAAGGCAAGGCAACCAAAAGCAAAAATGAATTATTGGGATTTAATCAAGATGAAAAGCTTCTGCACAGGAAAAGAACAGTCAACAAAACTAACAGACAACCTACAGAATGGGAGAAGATATTTGCAAATGACGTATCAGGTAAACGGCTAGTATCCAAGATCTATAAAGAACTTATTGTGCAGCCTGGGTGGTTTGGTGCCACCTTCGTCTCTGTGTGTGATCCTGGAGACCTTGGATCGAGTCCCTCATCGGGCTCCCTGCATGGAGCCTGTTTCTCCCTCTGTCTGTGCTTCTGCCTCTCTCTCTCTGTGTCTCTCATGTATGAATGAATATATAAAATATTTTTAAAAAGAACTTATTAAACTCAACAGCAAAGAAACAAACAATCCAATAATGAAATGGGCAAAAGACATGAACAGAAATTTCACCGAAGAAGTCATAGATATGGCCAACAAACACATGAGAAAATGCTCCACGTCACTTGCCATCAGGGAAATAGAAATCAAAACCACAATAAGATGCCACCTCACACCAGTGAGAATGGGGAAAATTAACAAGGCAGGAAACAACAAATTTTGGAGAGGTTGTGGAAAAAGGGGAACACTTGCACTGTTGGTGGGAATGTGAATTGGTGCAGCCACTCTGGAAAACTGTGTGGAGGTTCCTCCAAGAGTTAAAAATAAAAGTACCCTAAAACCCAGCAATTGCACTGCTGGGGATTTACCCTAAAGATGCAGATGCACTGAAATGCCGGGACACCTGCACCCTGATGTTTCTAGCAGCAATGTCCACAATAGCCAAACTGTGGAAGGAGCCTCAGTGTCCATGGAAAGATGAATGGATAAAGAAGATGTGGTTTATGTATACAATGGAATATTCCTCAGCCATTAGAAACGACAAATACCCACCATTTGCTTCGACGTGGATGGACATGGAGGGTATTATGCTGAGTGAAGTAAGTCAGTCGGAGAAGGACAATCATTATGTGGTTTCACACATACAGGGAATATAGAAAATAAGGTAAGAAATTAAAAGGGAAAGGAGAGAAAATGAGTGGGAAAAATGTGACAGGGTGATAAAACATGAGAGACTCCTAACTCTGGGAAATGAACGAGGGGTAGTGGAAGGGCAGCTGGCTGGGGGGATGGGGTTTCTGTGTGGGCACTGAGGGGCAACTTGATAGGATGAGCACTGGGTGTTATATGTTGGTAAATCAAACTCCAATAAAAATATACAAAAATGTTTATATGTTAATTTTCACATTCATAAATAAAATCCCATTAGATTATTTTGATCCATACCTTCTACTTCTAGACACTGAAATAACAGTGACTGGCCTATGCATGGTCTATTTACACAAACTATCACCTGTACTGATCACTTCTTCTTTTTAAAAAAATATTTTATTTATTTTCTCATGAGAGACACAGAGAGAGCGAGAGGCAGAGACACAGGCAGAGGGAGAAGCAGATTCCATGCAGGGAGCCCAAGGTGGGACTCCACCCAGTGTCTCCAGGATCACGCCCTGGACTGAAGGTGGCGCCAAACCGCTGAGCCACCTGGCTGTTTTTTTTTTTTTTTTAATAATAAATTTTTTATTGGTGTTCGATTTGCCACCAAATTTTTATTTGTTCAGTGCCACTCACCCTCACCCCCCGCCCTCCTCCCCTTCCACCACCCCCAGTTCGTTTCCCAGAGTTAGGAGTCTTTATGTTCTGTCTCCCTTTCTGATATTACCCACACATTTCTTCTCCATTCCCCTATATTCCCTTTCACTATTATTTATATTCCCCAAATGAATGAGAACATACACTGTTTGTCCTTCTCCACACATATTTTAAGATGATTTGTTCCAACTGTCTGAAGAAAGTCCATAGTATTTTGATAGGGATTGCATTAAATGTGTAAATTGCCCTGGGTAGCATCGACATTTTCACAATATTAATTCTGCCAATCCACGAGCATGGAATATTTTTCCATCTCTTTGTGTCTTCCTCCATTTCTTTCAGAAGTGTTCTATAATTTTTAGGGTATAGATCCTTTCCCTCTTTGGTTAGGTTTATTCCTAGGTATCTTACACTTTTGGCTGCAATTGTAAATGGGATTGACTCCTTAATTTCTCTTCAGTCTCATTGTTAGTATGTAGAAATGCCACTGATTTCTGGGCATTGATTTTGTATCCTGCCACACTGCTGAATTGCTGTATGAATTCTAGCAATCCTGGGGTGGAGTCTTTTGGGTTTTCTAGGTACAGTACCATGTAATCTGTGAAGAGGGAGTGTTTGACTTCTTCTATGCCAATTTGAGTGCCTTTTATTTATTTTTGTTGTCTGATTGCTGAGGCTAGGAGTTCCAGTACTATGTTGAATAGCAGTGGTGATAGTGGACATCCCTGTCTTGTTCCTGATCTTAGGGGAAAGGCTCCCAGTGTTTCCCCGTTGAGAATAATATTTGCTGTGGGCTTTTTGTAGATGGTTTTTAAGATGCTGAGGAATATTCCTTCTATCCATACACTCTGAAGAGTTTCAATCAGGAATCGATGCTGTATTTTGTCAAATGCTTTCTCTGCATCTATTGATAGGACTCTATGGTTCTTGGTTTTTCTCTTGTTGATATGATCTATTACATTGATTGCTTTATGAGTATTGATCCCACCTTGCATCCCAGGGATAAATCCCACTTGGTCATGGTGAATAATCTTCTTAATATACTGTTGGATCCTATTGGCTAGTATCTTGTTGAGAATTTCTGCATCTGTGTTCATCAGGGATATTGGTCTTTAATTCTCCTTTTTGTTGGGGTCTTTGTCTGGCTTTGGAATTAAGGTGATGCTGGCCTCATAATATGAGTTTGGAAGTATTTCATCTCTTTCCGTTTTTTGGAACAGCTTTAGTAGAATAGGTATTGTTTCTTGTTTAAACGTTTGATCGAATTCCCCTGGGAAGCCATCTGGCCCTGGACTTTTGTGTTGGGAGGTTGAAATAAACATTTCGTCAGTGTGATTAAAAAATTACTAGGAATTTCTTTTATTTAATGAAGTTATAATCTAAATAGTATAAAAATGTAGAAAGAGATCAAGTATCTTTCATATATCTCCATTATCCTCTTCAAAACCCTTTACCCTAGATGCTTGGGTGTTTCAGTGATTGAGCATCTTCCTTTGGCTTAGGGCATGATCACTGGGTCCTGCGAATGACTCCCGCATCAAGCTTCCTGTATGGAGTCTCCTTCTTCCTCTGCCTGTGTTTCTGCCTCTCTTTAGGTGTCTCTCGTGAATAAATAAATAAAAATGTTAAAAACAAAAAAACAAAACAAAAAAACCGAATACCTTTACTCTCTTCTTTGTATTTATCTATACAACTAGATAAAAGTTATTTTTAGAAAAGGAATGAAAGACAGTAGTAGTAAAAATGATTTTATGTACTACCTTGGAAACAGAGTTAATACTTTGGACAAATGTAAATTATATATTTTAGTATCAACTCAGTATGCTGTGTCTTAGACTGAAAACCAAAGGACATTTTAAGAGAAAAGAAAGTGTTTTTTTTTTTTTTCTCAATTAGCACATCAAAAATTATCAGAATGGTTCCCATTCATTTTGCTGGACTCTGACTTCTTTCTTGATGGTAGTTCATGTTTAGTTCTAGGAAACACTTTGATACTATTATGTCCTTTATTTTTTCTATACGTTTGCTTGGAAATAATACATAAGCGTTGGTGTAGATTTTTAAATTTCCTTTTTCTTATATCGTATGGTCTCTCCCTTTCCCCTTTATTTATACTTTTTATTCCTTATTCACCCTTTGACTAAGAGCAGGTGTATTCTTTTTACTTTAAGATTTTATGATATTTTTCTTTCAAAATTTTGAATGAATTATTTTCTTGGCCAAATTTATTTTAATTTTCAAGAGCACTTATTAAGTTTGTGAATGTAACATGTTATGGAACTTTCAGGTATTACTTCTTTTTTAAAATTTTTATTTATTTATGATAGTCACACAGAGAGAGAGAGAGAGAGGCAGAGAGAGAAGCAGGCCCCACGCAGGGAGCCCAACGTGGGACTCGATCCCGGGTCTCCAGGATTGCGCCCTGGGCCAAAGGCAGGCGCTAAACCGCTGCCCCACCCAGGGATCCCGGTATTGCTCCTTGCTTCTTCTTAAGAACATTTTCTGCCATAATGTTTTTTTCTTCTTTTTTCTTTTTTTTTTTTAATTTATTTTTTTATTGGTGTTCAATTTACTAACATACAGAATAACACCCAGTGCCCGTCACCCATTCACTCCCACCCCCCGCCCTCCTCCCCTTCTACCACCCCTAGTTCGTTTCCCAGAGTTAGCAGTCTTTACGTTCTGTCTCCCTTTCTGATATTTCCCACACATTTCTTCTCCCTTCCCTTATTTTCCCTTTCAGTATTATTAATATTCCCCAAATGAATGCGAACATATAATGTTTGTCCTTCTCCGACTGACTTACTTCACTCAGCATAATACCCTCCAGTTCCATCCACGTTGAAGCAAATGGTGGGAATTTGTCATTTCTAATAGCTGAGTAATATTCCATTGTATACATAAACCACATCTTCTTTATCCATTCATCTTTTGATGGACACCGAGGCTCCTTCCACAGTTTGGCTATCGTGGCCATTGCTGCTATAAACATCGGGGTGCAGGTGTCCCGGCGTTTCACTGCATCTGTATCTTTGGGGTAAATCCCCAGCAGTGCAATTGCTGGGTGGTAGGGCAGGTCTATTTTTAACTCTTTGAGGAACCTCCACACAGTTTTCCAGAGTGGCTGCACCAGTTCACATTCCCACCAACAGTGTATGAGGGTTCCCTTTTCTCCACATCCTCTCCAACATTTGTGGTTTCCTGCCTTGTTAATTTTCCCCATTCTCACTGGTGTGAGGTGGTATCTCATTGTGGTTTTGATTTGTATTTCCCTGATGGCAAGTGATGCAGAGCATTTTCTCATGTGCATGTTGGCCATGTCTATGTCTTCCTCTGTGAGATTTCTGTTCATGTCTTTTGCCCATTTCATGATTGGATTGTTTGTTTCTTTGGTGTTGAGTTTAATAAGTTCTTTATAGATCTTGGAAACTAGCCCTTTATCTGATATGTCATTTGCAAATATCTTCTCCCATTCTGTAGGTTGTCTTTGAGTTTTGTTGACTGTATCCTTTGCTGTGCAAAAGCTTCTTATCTTGATGAAGTCCCAATAGTTCATTTTTGCTTTTGTTTCTTTTGCCTTCGTGGATGTATCTTGCAAGAAGTTACTATGGCCGAGTTCAAAAAGGGTGTTGCCTGTGTTCTCCTCTAAGATTTTGATGGAATCTTGTCTCACATTTAGATCTTTCATCCATTTTGAGTTTATCTTTGTGTATGGTGAAAGAGAGTGGTCTAGTTTCATTCTTCTGCATGTGGATGTCCAATTTTCCCAGCACCATTTATTGAAGAGACTGTCTTTCTTCCAATGGATAGTCTTTCCTCCTTTATCGAATATTAGTTGCCCATAAAGTTCAGAGTCCACTTCTGGATTCTCTATTCTGTTCCACTGATCTATGTGTCTGTTTTTGTGCCAGTACCACACTGTCTTGATGACCACAGCTTTGTAGTACAACCTGAAATCTGGCATTGTGATGCCCCCAGATATGGTTTTCTTTTTTAAAATTCCCCTGGCTATTCGGGGTCTTTTCTGATTCCACACAAATCTTAAAATAATTTGTTCTAACTCTCTGAAGAAAGTCCATGGTATTTTGATAGGGATTGCATTAAACGTGTATATTGCCCTGGGTAACATTGACATTTTCACAATATTAATTCTGCCAATCCATGAGCATGGAATATTTTTCCATCTCTTTGTGTCTTCCTCAATTTATTTCAGAAGTGTTCTATAGTTTTGAGGGTATAGACCCTTTACCTCTTTGGTTAGGTTTATTCCTAGGTATCTTATGCTTTTGGGTGCAATTGTAAATGGGATTGACTCCTTAATTTCTCTTTCTTCAGTCTCATTGTTAGTGTATAGAAATGCCACTGACTTCTGGGCATTGATTTTGTATCCTGCCACGCTACCGAATTGCTGTATGAGTTCTAGCAATCTTGGGGTGGAGACTTTTGGGTTTTCTATGTAGAGTATCATGTCATCGGCGAAGAGGGAGAGTTTGACTTCTTCTTTGCCAATTTGAATGCCTTTAATGTCTTTTTGTTGTCTGATTGCTGAGGCTAGGACTTCCAGTACTATGTTGAACAGCAGTGGTGAGAGTGGACATCCCTGTCTTGTTCCTGATCTTAGGGGAAAGGCTCCTAGTGCTTCCCCATTGAGAATGATATTTGCTGTGGGATTTTCATAGATGGCTTTTAAGATGTCGAGGAATGTTCCCTCTATCCCTACACTCTGAAGAGTTTTGATCAGGAATGGATGCTGTATTTTGTCAAATGCTTTCTCTGCATCCAATGAGAGGATCATATGGTTCTTGGTTTTTCTCTTGCTGATATGATGAATCACATTGATTGTTTACGGGTGTTGAACCAGCCTTGTGTCCCAGGGATAAATCCTACTTGGTCATGGTGAATAATTTTCTTAATGTACTGTTGGATCCTATTGGCCAGTATCTTGTTGAGAATTTTTGCATCCATGTTCATCAGGGATATTGGTCTGTAATTCTCCTTTTTGGCGGGGTCTTTGTCTGGCTTTGGAATTAAGGTGATGCTGGCTTCATAGAACGAATTTGGAAGTACTCCATCTCTTTCTATCTTTCCAAACAGCTTTAGGAGAATAGGTATGGTTTCTTCTTTAAACGTTTGATAGAATTCCCCTGGGAAGCCATCTGGCCCTGGACTCTTGTGTCTTGGGAGGTTTTTGATGACTGCTTCAATTTCCTCCCTGGTTATTGGCCTGTTCAGGTTTTCTATTTCTTCCTGTTCCAGTTTTGGTAGTTTGTGGCTTTCCAGGAATGCGTCCATTTCTTCTAGATTGCCTTATTGGCGTATAGCTGTTCATAATATGGTTTTAAAATCGTTTGTATTTCCTTGGTGTTGGTAGTGATCTCTCCTTTCTCATTCATGATTTTATTAATTTGAGTCTTCTCTCTCTTCTTTTTAATAAGGCTGGCTAATGGTTTATCTATCTTATTAATTCTTTCAAAGAACCAACTCCTGGTTCTGTTGATCTGTTCCACAGTTCTTCTGGTCTCGATTTCGTTGAGTTCTGCTCGAATCTTTATTAACTCCCTTCTTCTCTTGGATGTAGGATCTATTTGCTGTTTTTTCTCTAGCTCTTTTATGTGTAAGGTTAGCTTTTGTATTTGAGTTCTTTCCAGTTTTTGAATGGATGCTTGTATTGCGATGTAGTTCCCCCTTAGGACTGCTTTTGCTGCATCCCAAAGATTTTGAACGGTTGTATCTTCATTCTCATTAGTTTCCATGAATGTTTTTAATTCTTCCTTAATTTCCTGGTTGACCCTTTTATCTTTTAGCAGGATGGTCCTTAACCTCCACGTGTTTGAGGTCCTTCCAAACTTCTTGTTGTGATTTAGTTCTAATTTCAAGGCATTATGGTCTGAGAATATGCAGGGGACAATCCCAATCTTTTGGTATCGGTTCAGACCCGATTTGTGACCCAATATGTGGTCTATTCTGGAGAAAGTTCCATGTGCGCTTGAGAAGAATGTGTATTCAGTTGAGTTTGGATGTAAAGTTCTGTAGATATCTGTGAAATCCATCTGGTCCAGTGTATCATTTAAAGCTCTCGTTTCTTTGGAGATGTTTTGCTTAGAAGACCTATCGAGTATAGAAAGAGCTAGATTGAAGTCACCAAGTATAAGTGTATTATTATCTAAGTATTTCTTCTCTTTGGTTAATAATTGATTTATATATTTGGCAGGTCCCACATTCGGAGCATATATATTGAGGATTGTTAAATCCTCTTGTTGAATAGATCCTTTAAGTATGATATAGTGTCCCTCTTCATCTCTCACTACAGTCTTTGGGGTAAATTTTAGTTTATCTGATATAAGGATGGCTACCCCTGCTTTCTTTTGATGACCATTCGAATGGTAAATGGTTCTCCAACCTTTTATTTTCAGGCTGTAGATGTCCTTCTGTCTAAAATGAGTCTCTTGTAGACAGCAAATAGATGGGTCCTGCTTTTTTATCCAGTCTGAAACCCTGCGCCTTTTGATGGGGTCATTAAGCCCGTTCACATTCAGAGTTACTATTGAGAGATATGAGTTTAGTGTCATCATGATATCTATTCAGTCTTTGTTTTTGTGGACTGTTCCACTGAACTTCTTCTTAAAGGGGAATTTTAAGAGGCCCCCTTAAAATTTCTTGCAGAGCTGGTTTGGAGGTCACATATTCTTTTAGTTGCTGCCTGTCTTGGAAGCTCTTTATCTCTCCTTCCATTTTGAATGAGAGCCTTGCTGGATAAAGTATTCTTGCTTGCATGTTCTTCTCATTTAGGACCCTGAATATATCCTGCCAGCCCTTTCTGGCCTGCCAGGTCTCTGTGGAGAGGTCTGCTGTTACCCTAATACTCCTCCCCATAAAAGTCAGGGATTTCTTGTCTCTTGCTGCTTTAAGGATCTTCTCCTTATCTTTGGAATTTGCAAGCTTCACTATTAAATGTCGAGGTGTTGAACGGTTTTTATTGATTTTAGGGGGGGGATCTCTCTATTTCCTGGATCTGAATGCCTGTTTCCCTTCCCAGATTAGGAAAGTTTTCAGCTAGAATTTGTTCAAATACATATTCTGGGCCTCTGTCCCTTTCGGCGCCCTCGGGAACCCCAATTAAACGTAGGTTTTTGTTCCTCAGGCTGTCGTTTATTTCCCTTAATCTATCTTCATGGTCTTTTAATTGTTTGTCTCTTTTTTCCTCAGTTTCCCTCTTTGCTATCAACTTGTCTTCTAGGTCACTCACTCGTTCTTCCACCTCGTTAACCCTCGTCGTTAGGACTTCTAGTTTGGATTGCATCTCATTCAATTGATTTTTAATTTCTGCCTGATTAGCTCTAACTTCTGCAGTCATGAAGTCTCTTGAGTCCTTTATGCTTTTTTCTAGAGCCACCAGTAGCTGTATAATAGTGCTTCTGAATTGGCTTTCTGACATTGAATTGTAATCCAGATTTTGTAACTCTGTGTGAGAGAGGACTGTTTCTGATTCTTTCTTTTGAGGTGAGGTTTTCCTTCTAGTCATTTTGCTCAGTGCAGAGTGGCCAAAAGCAAATTGTATTGGGAAAAAGAGAAAAAGAGAGGAGAGAAAGAAGGAAAGAAAAGAGAAAGAGAAAAAAAAAAGGGAAGAAAAAGAAAAAAAAAACGAAAAAAAAAAAGAAGAAAAAGAGAAAGAAAAAGAAAGGAGAAAAAAAGGGGGTGGGGGAAGGAAACAAATCAAAAAGCAAAACAAAACAAAAACAAAAACAAAAACAAAAAAAGAACCACAGGGGAGTATCTTCTGATTCTGTGTTCTTTAAGTCCCTTGGCTTCTCCTGGAAGTTGTCCGTCTAGCTGATCTTCTGGGGGAGGGGCCTGTTGTGCTGATTTCAGGTGTTAGCAGTTGGGGGAGCTGCTGTGCCCCTCCTGGTGCAGTGCTCAGTGGGGGTTGTTTACCCCGTGAGGCCGCAGGAGGAGCAGCCCCAGTGGCGGGGCAGCTCTGGAAACCTGGATTCAGCTCTGGCAGGAACTCCGTCTGCAGGGCCTGGAGGCTCCGGGGCGGGGCCGCTGATCTGCTCAGCTCGGGACAGGAGCTCCCTTGCTGTCCTGGGCCCTCCCGGCCTCTGCCTGTCCCGGGGGAGGCCGGATCCTGGGCTGTGTCCCGGCGCCCTGTGCTCCGGAGCCTGCGCTGGTGGATTCGCGCTCCCGGGCAGCGCAACCCCCTCCGCGGAGCTGCCGCCCGAGCCCCTCCGAGCTGCTCCTGGAACCGCGCAGCCCCCTCCGCACGGAGCCTCTTCCTCTGCCCGAGCCCCTCCGAGCTGCTCCCGGGGCCGCGCAGCCCCCTCCGCGGAGCCGCCCCTGAGCCCCTCCGAGCTGCTCCGGTCCCGCCGTGCGCGCTGCAGCCCTTAGGGAGCTCGGCGCACTCTCCTGGGCGCGCAGTTGCTGTTACTGTCCCCGGGAGCCCGAGGGCATCCTCGCCCTCCTGGGTCCTGCTCCAACTCCCCGCGAGCCCCTTTCCCCCGGGAAGGTCGGTGCAGCTCCTGCTCCTCCGGGACGGGGCTCTCCTGTCCTGGGGACACTCGCCCCGGCCTCAGCCCGGCTCCTCGCGGGGCCCCTCCCCCTTGGAGGCCTTTGTTCCTTTATTTCTTTTTCCCCGTCTTCCTACCTGATAGGAGCGCGAACTCTTCTCACTGTAGCATTCCAGCTGGTCTCTCTTTAAATCTCAGGCCGAATTCATAGATTTTCAGGATAATTTGAAGGTTTTCTAGGTAGTTTGGTGTAGACAGGTGATTTGGAGACCCTACTCTTCCACCATCTTGCTCCTCCCCTCTGTTTTTTTCTTCTTAATTTGATGTGTGTATACTTTAGTTGTTGCTGTGTACATTTAATCTCCATGGTGACATCCTCAAAAATCTAGTAATCTGTAGATCTGCAATTTTAAGTCATAGTGTAACTAGGTGGTCCAAGTTTGCCCAGGATTTTTCTGATGTTAAAAGTGAAAATGCCGTTTTCCAATAATCTCCTTATTTTAAGGAAGATAGAATGGTTGACAGTCCACTCATATCACATGGTGTCAAAGTTTGTCAACTGATACTTCCCCTTGAAATACAATTTTTTCCCACTCCTGTGGTTTCTTGGATATCAAGATGCTTTCCTCATTAATTGAATAATCATTTCTCCGTTCAAATATTATCATATAAAATTCACTGAAATTCTCCCTCTGACATGCCTTATTTTATGTACTTTAAAATGTATTTTTAAGTACTTGTGATAACCAAAATTTTCAACCCATTCCTATTAATTTAGCTATATTTCAGAAGGAGAGGTGATAAATATTTGTGATCAAACTATCATTTTTACTTCTGCTAAAACAAGTTTTATTTTTTTATTTTTTACTTTTTAATAATAAATTTATTTTTTATTGGTGTTCAATTTGCCAACACAGAGAATAACACCCACTGCTCATCCCGTCAAGTGCCCCCCTCAGTGCCCGTCACCCATTCACCCCCACCCCCCGCCCTCCTCCCCTTCCTAAATATATTATTTGATGAAAATGGATGAGAGATGATCATCAAAAAGATCTTTCAGACATTATATTTTATTCTGTTTTATGTTTTTATTTTAACTCCAGTACAGTCAACATGCAGAGTTCTGTGTTTCAGGTATAAAATATAGTGATTCAACTATTTTATACATTACTAAATGCTCATCATGATAAATATACTCTTTAAGCCCCATCATCTAAATCGCTTATGATCCCACCCACGTCCCCTACTTTGTTCTCTATAATTAATAATCTGTTTCTTAGTGTCATTTTCTCTTTCTTTTCTTCATTTATTTTGTTTCTTAAATTCCATACATAAGCGAAATCATATGGTATTTGTCTTTCTCTGACTTATTTTGCTTAATGTCATACTTTCTAGCTCCACTCATGTCATTGCAAATGGCAGGATTTCATTCTCTTTTGTGGCTGAATAATACTTATACCACATTTTCTTCATCCACCATCAGTCTGTGGATGATTGGACTGCTTTCATAATTTGGCTATTGCAAATAATACTGCAATAAATATGTATGCCTTTGAATTAGTGTTTTTGTATTTGGGGTAAATAACCAGTAGCATTATTACTGGATCATATGGCATTTCTATTTTTAAATTTCGAGGAAGGTTCATACTGCTCTCCAGAGCGGCTACATCAGTTAGCATTCCCACCAAATGTGCAAGAGGATTCCTTTCTCTCCACATCCTTTCCAACACATTGTTTCTTGTGTTTTGATTTTAGCCAGTCATACAAGCCATTGTAGTTTTGACCTGCATTTTTCTGATGATGAGTAATGTTGCATCTTTTCATGTATCTGTTGGCCATCTGGATATCTTCTTTTGGTAAATGTCTGTTCATACCTTCTTCCCATTTTTAATTGGATTTAATTTGTTTTCTGGGTATTGAGTTTTATAAGTTCTTTGTATCTTTTGAATACTAAGCCTTTATCAGATATGTCATTTTCAATCATTTTCACCCATTCAGTCAATTGGCTTTTGGTTTTGTTGATCATTTCCTTTGATGTGAAGAAGCTTTTTATATTGATGTAGTCCCAATTGTTTATTTTTGCTTTTATTGCCCTTGCCTCAGGAGAAATATCTAGAAAAACGTTGTTATGTATAATGTCAGAAAAATCAATGCCTGTGCTTTCTTACAGGATTTTATGGTTTCAGGTCTTACATTTAGGTCTTTAATTCATTTTGAGTTCTTTTTGTGTATGGTTTTAGAAAGAAGTCCAATACCATCCTTTCGCTTTTGCCATCAGTTTTCTTCACACCAATTATTGGAGAGACTGTATTTTTCCCACTGTTTATCCTTTCCTCCTTTGTAGAAGATTAATTGACCATATAATTGTGGGTTTACTTCTGGGGTTTCTTTTCTTTGAACTCATTTATGTGTCTACTTTTGTACCAAAACCATACTCTCTTGATGACTATAGATTTGTGATATAAGTCTAAGTCAGTTTCTCTTTTTTTTTTCTTTTTTAAGATTTCTATGGGTATTTCAAGTCTTTTGTAGTTCCATACAAATTTTAAACTGGTTTTTGTGTAAGGATCATATTGACCTTATGAAATGAATTTGGAATGTCTTCTTTCTCTTCTATTATTTGGAATAGTTAGAGAATAGGCATTAACTTTTATTTAAATGTTTGATAGAATTCACCTGCAAAGATGTTAGGTCCTGGACTTTCTGGACTTTTCTGATTATTGTTTCAATTTCTTTGCTGGGAATCAGTCTGTTCAAATTTTCTATTTCTCCCTCCTTTAATTTTGCTAGATGTTCATGTTCCTAAAAATTTATCAGCTTCTTCTAGTTTATCTAATTTGTTGTATATAATTATTTGTAATATTCTCTTTTAAGTGTTTGCAATTCAATAGTGCTTTTGTTATTTCTTTCTTTCAGTTGCAATTTTGTTTATTTGAACTCTGTCTCTGTCTCCATGTCTCTCTCTTTTTTGATGAGCCTGGACAGAGGTTTACCAACCTTGTTGATCTTTTCAAAGAACCAGCTCCTGTTTTCATTGATCTTTAAAAAAATTAGTTTCTATATCATTTATTTTATTTATTTTATTATTTTCTTCCATTGGTTTTAGGTTTCGTTTATTGTTTTTTTCTAGCTGACTTAGGTATAATGTCAGGGTGTTTATTTGGGTTTTTCTTGCTTCTTAAATTAAGTTAATATTGCTATAAATTTCTGTCTTAGAACTGCTTTTGCTGCATCTCAATGATTTTAGAACTGTTGTGTCCATTTGCATTACTTTCTTTGTAATTTTTAATTTCTTCTTTGATTTCTTGGTTGATGCTTTCATCATTTAGTGGCATGTTATTTAACCTTCATGTACTTTTGATCTTTCCAGATATTTCCTTGTGGTTTATTTCTATTTTCTAATTTTGTAGTCAGAAAAGAGGCATGTATGATTTTTATCTTTTTTATTTGTTAAGACTTGTTTCATGGTTGATTATGTGATGTAATCTGGAGAATGTTCCTTGTGCAGTTGAAAATAATGTGTCTTCTGCTGTTTTAGGGTGGATTGTTCTGAATATATGTGTTAAATCCATCTGGTCCAATGCTTCTTTCTTGATTTTCTATGTAGATAATCTGTCCATTGATGTAAATCAGAAAGTAAAGTCCCTACTATTATTGTGTTATTAGAAATTAATTCCTTTATGTTTTTATTAACTATTGTATGTATGTGGATGCTCTGATAGTGGTGCATATATATTTATAACTGTTATATCATCTTGTAGGATTGTTCCCTTTCTGATTATATAGTGTCCTTCTTTGTCTCCTGTTATAATCTTTGTTTCACAGTATATTTTGTTCAATATAGGGATGCTTGGGTAGCTCAGTCCATTGAGCATCCTACTCTTGATTTTGGCTCAGGTCATGATCTCAAGGTCTTGAGATCTAACTCTGCATTAGGTTTTTTGCTCAGTATGGAGTCTTCTTGTCCCTTTTCCCTTGTCCCCTACCCATGTTGTGTGCATGGATGTACACACAGTCTCTCTCTCTTTCTTAAATAAACAAATAATAAATAACAAAATCTTTGGGGAAAAAATGTTTTGTTAAATATATGTATTGCTACTCTGGCTTTCTTTTGACATATATTTGTATGATAAATGTTTCTACATCGCCTCAGTTTTAATCGTCAAGTAAGTTTGGATGTGACATGTGTCCCTTATAAGCAGTACATAGATACCTCATTTTTTCCCCCAACTCCACCACTCTATATATTTTGATTGGAGCATTTCATCCATTTATATTCAAATTAGTTATTGATAGGTATGTATTTATTGTCATTTTGTTACTTGTTTTGTGGTTGTATTTATAGTTTTTCCTGATTCTTTCATCTTTCTATCTTTCATCTTTCACAGGTTGCTGTTTTTCTATAATGGTATACGTGGGTGACTTTCTGTTTGTTCTTTGCATATCTATGTCTGACTTTTTGTTTGTGCTTGAATATAAAATTTTCTATATGTAGCAATCTATATTAAGTTGATGATCCCTTAAATCTGAACCCATTCTTTATTTCTATCCCTAGCATAGTTAGGTATATGGTGTCATATTTTACAACCTTTTATTTTCTGATTTTTACAGAAATACTTATTTACTTTGTGTTTTCTATTATCGTACTGTAATACATGTTTTTTTTTCTTCCTACTCAAAGAGTTGCCTTTAATATTTGTGTAAGCTTGGTTTAGTGGTCATAAATTCTTTTATTTTTTAATTGTCTGATAAGCTCTCTACCTTTCCTTCTATTCTGAATCATGGCTTTGCTAGATAGAGTCTAGTTGGCTGCAGATTTTCCCATTTTAGCACTTCAAATACATCATGACACTACCTTCGGACTTGTAAAGATTCTGCTGAACAAACCCTATAGCCTTATGGTGTTTACATTGTATGTAATGGTATTGTTTTCTCTTGTTGTTTTGGTATTTGTTTTCTTTGTCACTCTTTTTTTTCATTTTAATTACTGTGTATTTTGATATGGATATCCTTATGTTGATCTTTTGAGGGTAATCTCTTTGTCCCCCTTCTGGATCTGGGTATCTGTTTCCTTCACCAGATTAGGGAATCTCTCAGCTATTATTTCTTCAGATATTTTTTTCTGCCTTCTTTTCTCTTTATTTTTTGGGGGGGTTCCTATCATGTGAATGTTACTACATTTGATAGTGTGGCCGAGTTCTCTTTATCTATTCTCATTTTGCATAATTATTGTCTCTTATTTGCCCAACTTGATTATTCTTCATTAGTTTGTCTTCCAGGGCATTAACTCATTCCTATGATCTCTCTAGCCTGTTCTTTTTTCCATCAATTATATCTTTAATTTCATTTGTTGTTTTATTCATTTCTGATTCCTTTGTTCTGAATGATTCCATTTATGTAATATTCTCCAAAATACATAACGATAGAGATGGAAAACAAATACACGGTCGTTTTTATCTCTTTATTAAAGTTATAAATGATGCCCTCCCCTCTTTTCTCAAATCCAGTGAGTATCTTTATAATCAATACTTCAAATTCTCTAATAGTTTATTTTATATCCACTTGGCTTTGGTGTTTTGTGGTTTTGTCCTTTTATTTGGGACATATTCCTATTTCTCCTAATTTTGTCTCTCAGTCTATTTCTTTGTATTAGATAAATCAGCTGCATCTCCTGTTTTTGTAGGCAATGGCATTATCAAGAAGAGTTCCTATAGTGTCCTGTATTGCAGTGTCCCGTTTCCCTGGGTCTGGCCCCTCAGGATATGTCTCTTATGAGTGTTATGTGTGGTTTGCCATTGTGTCCTGGCCACTTTTTCTTTCAGTCCATTCATCTGCAAAAGGTTTCCTTTCCTGCTGTGGCAGTTTTTTGTCTCAGTACACGGTGAAGTTTACTTTTACCAAGTGTGCATGGTTGTCCTTACAAAATGAGACCAGCTGCCATTGCCAATGGAAGTGAGGCCCTGAAAAACACATAGTTCTAGAGACTCAGTATTGACTGGGATTTGTTCTAGTCTTCTGGGACAGGGGAATAGTAGATACAGGACTACTGTAGCTTGACTGGGAAAGGTGGAACTACCAAAATATAGGAATGGATAAGGTCTGTTGTAATCAATTTCGGTAGCGAGTGTCTGGACCGTCCTGGTTCTTGCAGATGGTCCTATATTTATGCTGAGGAGGGTCAGGAGAGGGAAGTGTTACCTCTAAGCTCCTTTGTTCACAGAGGGATCTTCCTACAATCACTGCTTCTCTGGGACATACTCTGAGATGAGAAAATAATTCACTCCCATATGTCCAGGTATTTTTTTAAACTGCTATCTCTATGCTGTATCTGCATTGCGTGTTTGTCATGCTGTCTTGTTAAGGGCAGGACCTGAGCTTACTAATGCCCTTGGGGCTCTCACAGAGCTGAGCCTGCTGATTTTTTAAATACCAGGCTTTAATTTCTGTTAGTTGTAAGAATCATGAACTCATAGAAATTTGGCCCCTCTTTCTTTAAAAGCCAAATGTTATGGGAAGTTGTCTTCCCATCTACACTCCCCTGTGTGATAGCCTATTAATCACCTTTCCCCAAGATTGTAGTTCCCTCTCTACTATGGATAACCATGGTCCATTTTGCTCAGTTTTCTGGCCTTGCTACATTCTTGAAAGTGGCTTCTTCCCTACTTTTATTTGTAGAGTTCCTGTTGCCAGTCTTTGGGTAATTTTCTGGGTTATTTAGGCTGTCATGTTATTTAGTTGTATCCACAGGATGAAGTGAGTTACTTTTACTTTGCCATCTTCCCAACCTCCCAAAGAATTTTTAAACTTTCACTCTTCTCTTTGGGGATGCTTGAACAAAGTTATGAGGACTGCAGTACACGTGGTTAATAGATCTAAAGAAGAGTCTACCCTATACTAAGAAATTAAAATGGAAGGTGAAAAGTAATGATAAGAGAGGAATGTAGGAGGCGGGGCAAAATGGCGAAGAGTAGGATCCCCAAGTCACCTGTCCCCACAAACTTAGCTAGATAACTTTCAAATCATCCTGAAAACCTACAAATTCAGGCTGAGATTTAAAGAGAGAACAGCTGGAATGCTACAGTGAGAAGAGTTTGCACTTCTATCAAGGTAGGAAGACAGAAATAAATAAATAAATAAATAAATAAATAAATAAATAAATAAACAAACAAACATCCAAGGGGAGGAACCCCCACGAGAAGCTGGACTAAGGCCAGGTGGCGAGTGCCCCCAGGACAGGAAAGCCCAGTCCCAGAGAAGCAAAAACTTTACCAATCTTCCCGGAGGGAAAGGCGCTCGCAGGGCTCTGGCAGGATCCCAGGAGGGACAGTGGAGCCCCCAGGTTCACGTGGTCACTAACAGAGGAAGTGCACCCTGGGGGAGAGCGTGCCACAGACCGCAGGTCGAGCTCCCTAAAGGGATGCAGCGTGTGCCCAGCAGGGCTCCGGGAGCAGCTCAGGCAGCGGCTTGGGCGGCGGCTCTGCCCAAAGGGGGCTGTGCAGTCCTGGGAGCCCATTCCAGCTGCAAAGTCCCCAGGGAATAAGGCCCCTGGGGACAAAGCCAAGGATCCAGCACTGCCCTTGGGACAGACGGACACAGGACAGTGAGGAAGCCCCTGCTGCTGGGCACCCCCGAGATGTGCAGATCAGTGCCCCCCCTCCTCCAGAGGATCCAGGACCCTGCGGACTGGGAGACAGCAGTTGTAACTGTGGGAGCTGACCCCAGGGATGGAGAGCTGGCAACCACGCTGATGTTGTTCCTCCTGGTGTCACCTTGTGCCTGGGACCGAGCAGGGCTGCCAGGAGGCAGTGGCCTCACAGGATACAGCTCCCATTGAGCCCTGCACCGGCAGGGGGCGAGGCAGCTTCCCCCAGGGGCACACACCTGAGAATCAGCACACCAGGCCCCTCCCATAGAAGACCAGTTGGAAGGACAGGGAAAGAGCAAGTTCTTAACCAAACAGTGCTGAAAAGCTCCAGGGCAAGTCGAGGGATTTACATTATATATAATCAGATGCTACCCCTCCTGTTTTTTTCTTTTTATTTGTTTGTCCCCCCCCTTTTTTTTCTTCCCCTTTTCCGTCATTTTCCACTACAACTTGTTTTTAGCCACTCTGCACTGAGAAAAATGAGTAGAAGGAAAAACTCACCACAAAAGAAAGAATCAGAAACAGTATTCTCTCATACAGAATTACAGAATTACAGAATTTGGATTATAATTCGATGTCAAAGAGCCAATTCAGAAGCACAAATATAAAGATAATCGTAGCCCTGGAAAAAAGCATAAAAAAAATCAAGAGATTTCATGACTGCAAAATTTAGATCTAATCGGGCTGAAATTAAAAATCAATTAATGAGATGTAATCCAAACTGGAGGTCCTAATGGTGAGGGTTAACGAAGTAGAAGAAAGATTGAGTGACAAAGAAGACAAGTTGATGGCAAGGAAGGAAGCAGAGGAATAAAAGAGAAAAACAAAAGATCATGAGGAAAGGTTAAGGGAAATATATGACAGCCTCGAAGGAAAAATCTATGTGTAATAGGGGTTCCAAAGGGCACCGAAAGGACAGAGGACTAGAAAGTGTATTTGAACAAATCATAGCTGAGAACTTCCCTAACGTGGGGAGGGAAACAGGCATTCATATCCAGGAGATAGAGAGATTCCCCCTTAGAAGCAATAAAAACTATTGAACACCCTGATATATCATATTGAAACTTGCAAATTCCAAAGATAAAGAGAAGATCCTTAGTGGCAAGAAAGAAGAGATCCCTAAGCTTCATGGGGAGAAGTATCAGGTTAACAGAAGACCTCTCCACAGAGACATGGAAGGCCAGAAAGGACTGGCAGGATATACTCATGGTCTTAAATGAGAAGAACATGCAGCCAAGCATACTTTATCCAGCAAGGCTCTCATTCAGAATAGAAGGAGAGATAAAGAGCTTCCAAGATAGGCAGACACTGAAAGAATATGTGACCACCAAACTAGCGCTGCAAGAAATATTAAGGGGGACTTAATGAATTAGACACCAGAAGAACTGTGAAAAATAGCAACAAAACCAGCAGTTGGTTCTTTAAAAGAATTAATAAGATAGATAAACCATTAGCTAGCCTTATTAAAAAGAAGAGAGAAAAGACTCAAATTAATAAAATCATGAATGAGAAAGGAGAAATCACCACTAATACCAAGGAAATACAAACAATTTTAAAACGTTATTATGAGCAGATGTATGCCAATAAATTAGACAATCTAGAAGAAATGGATGCATTTCTGGGAAACCACAAAATACCAAAACTGGAACTGAAAGAAATAGAAAACCTGAACAGGCCAATAACCAGGGAAGGAAATTGGGCAGTCATCAAAAACCTCCCAAGACACAAAAGTCCACGGCCAGATGGTTTCCCAGGGGAATTCTATCTAAAGTTTAAAGAAGAAACAATACCTAACCTACTAAAAGTGTTTTGAAAGATAGAGATGGAATACTGCCAAACTCATGCTATGAGGCCAGCATAAGCTTAATTTGAAATCCAGAAAATTATCCACCAAAAAAAGGAGAATTATAGACCAATATCCCTAATGAACACAGATTCAAAAATTCTCAAAACATACTAGCGAAGAGGGACCAACAGTGCATTAAGAAGATTTTTCAGCATGATCAAGTGGGATTTATCCCTGGGGTGCAAGGCTGGATCAACACTCGTAAAGCAATCAATGTGAATCATCATATCAACAAGACAAAAACAAGAATCATAGGATCCTCTCAATAGATGCAAAAAAAGCATTTGACAAAATACAGCATGCATTCCTGATCGAAACTCTTCAGAGTATAAGGATAGAAGGAATATTCCTCGACATCTTAAAAGCCATCTACAAAAAACCAACTGCAAATATTATTCTCAATGGGGAAACACTGGGAGCCTTTCCCCTAAGATCAGGAACATGACAGGGAACATGACACTCTCACTACTACTATTCAACATAGTACTAGAAGTCCTAGCCTCAGCAATCAGGCAACAAAAAGAAATAAAAGGCATTCAAATTGGCAAAGAAGAAGTCAAACTCTCCCTCTTCGCATATGACATGATACTGTACAAAGAAAACCCAGAAGACTCCACCCCAAGATTGCTAGAACTCATACAGCAATTCGGCAGTGTGGCAGGATACAAAATCAATGCCCACAAATCAGTGGCATTTCTACACACTAATGAGACTGAAGAAAGAGAAAATAAGGAGTCAATCCCATTTACAATTGCACCCAAAAGCATAAGATACCTAGGAATAAACCTAACCAAAGAGGTAAAGGATCTATACCCTAAAAACTACATACCAGTTCTGAAAGAAATTGAGGAAGACACAAAGAGATGGAAAAATTTTCCATGCTCATGGATTAGAAGAATTAATACTGTGAAAATGTCAATACTACCCAGGGCAATTTACACATTTAATGCAATCCCTATCAAAATACCATGAACTTTCTTGAGAGTTGGAACAAATCATCTTAAGATTTGTGTGGAATCAGAAAAGACCCTGAAGAGTCAAAGGAATATTAAAAAGGAAAACCATAGCTGGGGGCATCATAATGCCAGATTTCAGGTTGTACTTAAAGCTGTGATCATCAAGACAGTATGGTACAGGCAAAAAAACAGACACATAGATCAATGGAACAGAATAGAGAAACCAGAAGTGGACCCTCAACTTTATGGTCAACTAATATTTGACAAAGTAGGAAAGAGTATCCGCTGGAAAAAAGACTGTGTCTTCAACAAATGGTGCTTGGAAAACTGGACCTCCACATGCAGAAGAATGAAACCAGACCCTTCTCTTACACCACACACAAAGATAAACTCAAAATGGATCAAATATCTAAATGTGAGACAAGACTCCATCAAAATCCTAGAGGAGAACACAGGCAGCACCCTTTGTGAACTTGGCCACAGCCACTTACGATATACATCTATGAAGGCAAGGCAACCAAAATCAAAAATGAATTATTGGAACTTAATCAAGATAAAAAGATTCTGCACAGCAATAGAGACAGTCAACAGAACTAACAGACAACCTACAGAATGGGAGAAGATATTTGCAAATGACCTATCAGATAAAGACTAGTATCCAAGATCTATAAAGAACTTATTAAACTCAACAGCAAAGAAATAAATAATCCACTCATGATATGGGCAAAAGACATGAACAGAAATCTCACAGAGGAAGACATAGACATGGCAAACAAGCACGTGAGAAAATGCTCCACATCCCTTGCCATCAGGGAAATACAAATCAAAACCACAATGAGATACCACCTCACACCAGTGAGAATGGGGAAAATTAACAAGACAGGAAAGAACAAATGTTGGAGAGGATGTTGAGAAAGGTGAATCCTCTTGCAGTGTTGGTGGGAATGTGAAATGATGCAGCCACTCTGGAAAACTGTGTGGAGGTTCCTCAAAAAGTTAAAAATAGATCTGCCCTACGACCCAGCAATTGCACTGCTGGGGATTTTCCTCAAAGATACAGATGCAGTGAAACTCCAGAACACCTGCACCCCAATGTTTATAGCAACAATGTCCACAATGGCCAAACTGTGGAAGGAGCCTCGGTGTCCATCGAAAGATGAATGGATAAAGAAGATGTGGTCTATGTATACAATGGAATATTACTCAGCCATTAGAAACGACAAATATCCACCATTTGCTTCAACGTGGATGGAACTGGAGGGTATTATGCTGAGTGAAGTAAGTCAATTGGAGAAGGACAAACATTATATGGTCTCATTCATTTGGGGAATATAAAAATTAGTAAAGGAGAATAATGGGGAAAGTAGAGAAAATGAGTGAAAATATCAGTGAGGGTGACAAAACATGAGGGACACTTCACTCTGGGAAACGAACAAGGGGTAGTGGAAAAGTAAGAGGGCGGGGGGCTGGGGTGATTGTTTGATGGGCACTGAGGGGGGCACGTGGTGAGATGAGCACTGGGAGTTATGCTATATGTTGGCAAATTGAACTCCAGTAAAAAAAAATGTTAAAAATAGAGGAATGTAATAATTAAGACTATTTTTACCTGGTGTTATTAGGCCATGAAAGCTTATGTTTTTCTGGATCCACACCATGTACTGACGACTGATTTTCAGGAAGATTTATTCAGCAATGTAGGAGAGAGTGACAAGAGGCAAATCTAATATCAAAATGAGAAAAAAGTTAGTTATTATATATATATATATATATATATGCCTGAAAAGATAAATAAATATAATCTTGAATGAAAACATAAACCCCTTCCATGTATCACTAAATTTGTTCATATAATGAATCAAATGACTATTTATTTGAATTGATATAAACTTTTGTTCAGTCTTGGCAAAATAATTATGCTCATATTTAATTAAAATATTTGATTTTTTTGATATGTGAATTTATGAAGGACATAGAATTATTTATGTTCTATTCAGGTAGATTTAGACATTTTCCTTTTATTATTTCAATTATTCTTTACACAAAATTTTGAGTGTAAATGCTTAGCTCCTTTACCTGTGACTTTTTGAAGCAACATAGAACTTTCTCAAAATAGGAAACTTTGATTATTTATTTTATGAACTGGGTATTTCATGAAAACTTCAGAATTATACTAAAACATTGTGAAAAAATAATTAAAAGACACATATTTCTTTACGTGCTACCCATGTGTTTTTCTCTACTTTCAGGGGAATGAAAATTATGGAAAATTACAACCAAACATTAACAGATTTCCTTTTATTGGGGTTGTTTCCATCATCAAGAATTGGCCTCTTTCTTTTCATTCTCATAGTATTTATTTTCTTAATGGCTCTTTTTGGCAACCTGTCCATGATCATCCTCATCATCGTGGACACTCATCTCCACACACCCATGTATTTTCTACTTAGCCAGCTCTCCCTCATGGACCTAAACTACATCTCCACCATTGTCCCAAAGATGGTTTCTGATTATCTCTTTGGAAACAAGTCCATCTCACTTATTGGTTGTGAAGTTCAGAGCTTCTTCTTCTTGACTTTAGCAGTTGCAGAAGCACTACTCTTGACATCTATGGCTTATGATCGTTACGTGGCTATTTGCTTTCCTCTTCACTATCCCATTCGCATGAGCAAAAAATTGTGTGTGCTGATGATAACAGGATCTTGGACAATTGGCTCTATCAACTCCTGTGCTCACACTGCATATGCCTTCCATATACCTTACTGTCGATCCAGAACTATCAACCATTTCTTCTGTGATGTCCCAGCCATGTTGACGTTGGCCTGCATGGACACCTGGGTCTATGAGTACACAGTGTTTGTAAGCACCACACTCTTGATTGTGTTTCCTTTCATTGGCATTGCATGCTCCTATGGCCAGGTCCTCCTTGCCATCTGCCGCATGCAATCAACAGAAGGGAGGAAGAAAGCTTATTCCACCTGCAGCACTCACCTCACTGTGGTGACTTTCTACTATGCACCCTTTGCTTACACTTATCTACGCCCAAGATCCCTCCGAACCCCAACAGAGGACAAGGCTCTAGCTGTTCTCTACACCATTCTGACCCCAATGCTCAACCCCATCATCTACAGCCTGAGAAACAAGGAGGTGATAGGGGCCCTGAGACGATTGATTCAGAAGATCAGCTTTGTAAAAATGTAGAGGAATTTCTCATTGGGCCTGCTGCCTCAGAAGTAGATCTTTTTTTTTTTTTCATATATACTCCTTAAGAACAATATTACTCTAGGATTGAAGACAGAGAATAAAATAATCTAGAAGATTAAAATAATTGAGATTTGACAAATAGTTTTATGTTTCTAAACGCTTGTTCTCTTTTCCTTGTGGTGATTCTTAGTAAATGTAAATGACATAATATTTCTTCTATCTGTTTGCAGAAGGTTTTACTAATATGTAGAAACTACAATGGAAACTGCCCAACTTGATGGTATCATTCAGTATAATAGTACAAATGTACTTAATATATATCTAAAAATGACTAAAATAATACAAAGAACAATAAATGTCATGGCCTTGGCCTTTCTATTGATAACCAAAACAATTATTTGTTCCATTCCAATTATTGTGTAGGCTTAACTGGTCCCAGGTTTCAAAAGACATGATAGATACATAGGTTTCTCCGAGAGCTCTGCATGAATTAGAATTTCATACACAACTAGATAGGAAATGTAAAAAAAAAAAAATTGTATTTTTTGTGACAGGAACACTGGGACAATCTGGGTGATTTTTTAAACACTATTTTAGAGAGAGAGGGCAGGGCAAGATGATGGAGGATTAGGGTCCCCAAGTCACCTATCTCACCAACTTACCTAGATAACTTTCAAATCATCCTGAAAATCTATGCATTCGGCCTGAGATTTAAAGAGAGAACAGCTGGAAAACTACAGAGAGAAGAGTTTGCCCTTCTAACAAGGTAGAAAGGCAGAAAAAAAAATAAAAAAGAATCAAGAGATGGAGGGGCCTCATGGGCCAGGCTAAGTCCCCACGGTGAAAGCTTCCAGGACAGGAAAGCCCAGCCCTGGAGAAGCAGGAACTTTAAAAATCCACATCGGATTCTTCCCGAACAGAAAGGTGCTCATTAGGGAAAAGTAGCAAAACCGCAGGAGGGGCAGTGGAGCCTCCAGTCTCCCAGAGTCACTAACAGAGGAAGTGCACCCAGGGGAGAGTGCACCACAAACTGTGGGCCAAGCTTGGTAAAGGGCTGGAGTGCCCACCTGGTGGGGCCTCAGGGAGAAGCTCAGATGGCGGCTCCAGACAGAGGCAACTGCGCCCTGCTGCCTTCAGGAGCCGCCGCACTGGGAGCGTGATTCCAGCAGCACAGTCTCGGAATCCCAGGGTGCTGGGGGACAAAGGAACCTGTGCTCCCCCCAGGACAGGCGGAAGCGTGGAGGGCACAGGACAGTGAGGACTCTCCTGCTGCTGGGTGCCCCCAAGCTGTGCAGATCAGCGCCCCCCACACCCGGAGCATCCAGGCCCCTGCGGACTGGGAGACTGTGGTAGTTACTGTGGAAGCTGACTCCAGGCCTGGACAGCAGGCTGCCATCAGTGTTGTTCCTCCTGGTTTCATTCTGTGCCTGGGACAGAGCAGGGCCACCAGGGAACAGGGGCTTCATAGAATAAACAGCTCCCCTGAGCTGTGCACCTGGCAGGGGGCAGGACAGCTCTCCAAGGTGCACACACCTGAAAATCAGCACAGAAGGCTCCTCCCCCAGAAGACCAGCTGGAAGGACAGGAGAAGAGCATGCTTCCCCTGAGCAGCTGGAAGGCACCAGGGGAAGTCGAGGGATTTAAAGTACCTAGAACCAGAGGGTACCCCTCCTTTTTTTTCTTCCTTTTTCCAGTACAACTAATTTTCATATCAGACTGTAAAGTTCCAATTTTGTTTTTTCTCTTTTCCCAGCTTAAGTACAATATTTTACCACCTCTTCATTTTTAAGATTCTTCCTTTTTGACTTTCACATTTCCACAATTATAGTTTCTAGATATATTTTCCTCTCCTAGATTCCCTTCAAGATACTCAGCTTAATTTTGGGAGATATAAAAGATATTTTTGTCTGTTTTTTTGTTTTATCTGCCTCATTTTGTTCTAAATGGAGAAGTTAATACCTTCTAAAACAAGACAAGTATGCGATCAGAAACAAGTGGTATACCGTGCTGGGTTCATTCTGTGAGATTCCTCATTCCCATTCTGCCCCCGTCTTTTATCTCATTTATGTTTTGGTGGTCAATGTTGGGCCCTCTACAAGCATATCTGGTATATATAAATTTGGAACTGAGCATCTTCTAATATACAGAACTTAATATACTCAGAAATAGGATCACCCTTTCGAACCCTTAGGTAGACTACATTCTCCCTCCACTACAACTTCTTTACCACCACTATCTCCCAGGCCCCAAGCCTTTTATTTCTTCTCCTTTCTTTTATTTTTATTTTTTTCTTCTTATTTTCTCTTCCTCTTTAGGATCTCTGGCTTTTTATTTTTTAGTGCTTTGCTTTAAAATTTGTTTTTCACTTTAGTGGCCCTTCTATTTTATTTCATTCGGATCCTGGTTTTCAATTACTGGTCTCTGAACTTGGCAGAATCATCTAGGGTGAAACTTACTAGAAATCATCTAGGTCGTGGTTCAAATTATTGATGCAGTCTGCTTAAACAGCCACTGTGCACTGGGCAAAATGACTAGAAAGAAGAATCTACCACAAAAGAAAGAATCAGAAACAATATTGTCTGCCACAGAGTTACAGAATTTGAACGGCAATTAGATGTTAGAAGGCCAATTCAGAAGCACAATTATAAAGCTAATGGTGGCTCTGGAAAAAAGCATAAATGATTCAAGACTTCATGACTGCATAATTTAGATCTAATCAGGCTGAAATTAAAAATAGATTAAGTGAGATGCAATCCAAACTGGAGGTCCTAATGATGAGGCTTAATAAGGTAGAAAAAAGAGTGACTGAATAGAAGACAAGTTAACGGCAAGGAAGGAAGGTGAGAAAAAAAAAAAACAGAAAAATAATTGGAGGACAATGAGGAAAGGTTAAGGAAAATAAATGACAGCCTCAGAAGGAAAAATCTACATTTAAATGGGGTTCCAGAGGGCCACAAGAGAGACAGATGACCAGAAAGCATATTTGAAGAAATCATGCTGTGAACTTCCCTAATTTGGGAAGGGAAACAGGCAATCAGATCCAGGAGATAGATTCCCGCCCCGCCCCCCCCCCCCCCCCCGCTAAAATCATAAAAGCCATTCAACACCTCGACATTTAATAGTGAAACTTGAAAATTACAAAGATAAAGAGAAACTCCTTAAAGAAACAAGAGAAAATAGATCCCTAAAATATATGGGGAGAAATATTAGATTAAGACAAGACCTCTCCATAGAGACCTAGCAGGCCAGAAAGGGCTGGCAGGATATATTCACGGTCCTAAATGAGAACATGCAGCCAAGAATACTCTATCCTGCAAGGCTTTCTTTCAGAATAGAAAGAGAGATAAAGAGCCTCCAAGATAGGCAGAAATTGAAAGATATGTGACCACCAAACCAGCTCTGCAAGAAATATTAAAGGGGACTGTAAAAGAAAGAGGATGCCCAAAGAAATAATCCACTAAAACAGGGACTGGATAGGTATTATGATGACACTAAATTCATATATTTTGTTAGTGACTCTGGATGTGAATGGGTTTAATGATTCCATCAAAAGGCGCAGGGTTTCAGACTCGATAAAAAAAAGCAAGACCCATCTACTTACTGTCTACAAGAGATGCATTTTAGACCTAAAGACACCCACAGCCTGAAAATGAAAGGTTGGAGAGCCATTCACCATTCAAATGGTCCCGAAAGAAATGAATAGCAATCCTCATATCAGATAAATTTATCCCAAAGATTGTAGTAAGAGATGACGAGGGACACTATATGATACTTAAAGGATCTATCCAACAAGAGAACCTAACAATCATGAATATTTATGCCCCTAATGTGGGACCTGCCAAGTATATCAATCATTTAATAACCAAAATTAAGACATACTTAGATTAATAATACACTTATACTGGGAAACTTGAACATGGAGCTTTCTGCAATTGACAGATCTTCTAAGCCCAACATCTCAAAAGAAACAAGAGCTTTAAATGATACACTGGACAATATGGATTTCACAGATATTACAGAACTTTACATTCAAATGAAAGTGAATACACATTCTTCTCAAGTGTACATGAAACTTTCTCCAGAATAGACCACATACTGGGTCACAAATCTGGTCTCAACCAATACCAAAATATTGGGATTGTCCCCTGCATATTTTCAGAACATAATGCTTTGAAACTAGAACTCAATCACAGGAATAAATTGGGAAGAAACTCAAACACTGGAGATTAAAGAGCATTGTGTTAAAATATGAAAGGGCCAACCAGGAAATTAGAGAAGACTTAAAAAGATTCATGGATACTAATGAGAATGAACATACAACCATTGAAAATCTTTGGATACAGCAAAAGAGTCCTGAGGGGGAAATACATCACAATACAAGCATCCCTCAAAAAAATGGAAAAAATTTTCAAAAAAACAAGCAAACCTTGCACTAAACGAACTGTTGAAACAACAGCAAATAAAACCTATACCAAGCAAAAGAGGAGAGTTAATAAAGATTCAAGCAGAATTCAACGAAAAGAGACCAGAAAAACTGTAAAAGAGTCGAGAGCATCACAATGCCGGATTTCAAGTTGTACTACAAAGATTTAAAGAGAGAACAGCAAAAAAACATAAATAAATAAATAAAATAAAATAAAATAAAATAAAATAAAATAAAATATAAAATAAAATAAAATAAAATAAAATAAAATAAAATAAAATAAAATAAAAAAGAGAGAACAGCTGGAATGCTACAGTGAAAAGAGTTCGTGCTTCTATCAAGGTAGGAAGACAGGGAAAAAGAAATAAAGAAACAAAAGGGGGATCCCTAAGTGGCGCAGCAGTTTGGCGCCTGCCTTTGGCCCAGGGCGCGATCCTGGAGACCTGGGATCGAATTTCACGACGGGCTCCCGGTGCATGGAGCCTGCTTCTCCCTCTGCCTGTGTCTCTGCCTCTCTCTCTCTCTCTGTGACTATCATAAATAAATAAAAATAAAAATAAAAACATTAAAAAAAAAGAAACAAAAGGCATCCAAGGGGGAGGGGCCCTGCGAGGAGCCGGGCTGAGGCCAGGGCGAGTGTCCCCAGGACAGGAGAGCCCCGTCACAGAGAATTAGGAGCTGCACCGACCTTCCCGGGCGGAAAGGGGCTCGCAGGGAGGTGGAGCAGGACCCAGGAGGGCGGGGATGCGCTCGGGCTCCCGGGGACACTAACAGACACCTGCGCCCCGGGAGAGTGCGCCGAGCTCCCTAAGGGCTGCAGCGCGCACGGCGGGACCTGGAGCAGCTCGGGGGGCTCGGGGCGGCTCTGCGGAGGGGGCTGCGGGGCGGGAGCAGCTCGGGGGCTCGGGGGCGGCTCCACAGAGGGGGCTGCGGGGCGGAAGCCCGAATCCACCAGCGCAGGCCCCGGGCACAGGGCGCCGGGACACAGCCCAGGATCCGGCCTCCCCCTGGGACAGGCAGAGGCCGGGACGGCCCAGGACAGCAAGGACGCTCCTGCCCCGAGCTGAGCAGATCAGTGGCCCCGCCCCGGAGCCTCCAGGACCTGCAGACGGAGAGCTCCTTAGTTACTGAGGGAGCTGACTCCAGGGCTCCAGAGCTGGCCCCGCCACTGGCGTTGTTCCTCCTGGGGCCTCACGGGGTAAACAACCCCCACTGAGCGCTGCACCAGGCAGGGGGCAGAGCAGCTCCCCCAAGTGCTCACACCTGAAAATCAGCACAACAGGCCCCTCCCCCAGAAGACCAGCTAGACAGAGAGGGGAAAAACAAATTATTGACCCAGCAGCATTGTAAAGTTCCAGGGGAAGTTGAGGTATTTACAGTATACAAAATCAAAAGATACCCTCCGTTTTTTTTTTATTTCTGTTTGCTTCCCTCACTCTTTTTCTTTTTTCTTTTCTTCTCTCTTTCTTTTTTTTCCTCTTTTTTTCTTTTTTTCTTTTCCTCTTTTTCTTTTCTTCTTTCTCTTCTCTCTTTTTCTCCTTTTCCCCATACAACTTGTTTTTGGCCACTCTGCACTGAGCAAAATGACTAGGACGAAAACCTCACTTCAAAAGAAAGAATCAGAAACAGTCCTCTCTCCCACAGAGTTACAAAATTTGGATTACAATTCAATGTCAGAAAGCCAATTCAGAAGCACATTTATACAGCTACTGATGGCTCTAGAAAAAAACATAAAGGACTCAAGAGACTTCATAACTCCAAAATTTAGATCTAATCGGGAAGAAATTAAAAATCAATTGAATGAGATGCAATCCAAACTAGAGGTCCTAACGACGAGGGTTAAATAGGTGGAAGAACGAGTGAGTGATATAGAAGACAAGTTGATAGCAAAAAGGGAAACTGAGGAAAAAAGAGACAAACAATTAAAAGTTCATGAGGATAGATTAAGGGAAATAAATGACAGCATGAGGAAGAAAAATCTACGTTTAATTGAGGTTCCCGAGTGCGCCAAAAGAGTCAGAGGTCCAGAATGTGTATTTGAACAAATCATAGCCAAAAACTTTCCTAATCTGGGAAGGGAAACAGGCATTCATTTCCAGGAAATAAAGAGATTCCCCCCCCCCAAAATCAATAAAAACCACTCAACACCTCGACATGTAATAGTGAAGCTGGCAAATTCCAAAGATAAAGAGAAGATCCATAAAGCAGCAAGAGACAAGAAATCTTTTATGGAGGAGAAATATTAGATTAATAGCAGACCTCTCCACAGAGACCTGGCAGGCCAGAAAGGGCTGGCAGGTTATATTCAGGGTCCTAAATGAGAATACATGCAGCCAAGAATCCTTTATGAAGCAAGACTTTCATTCAGAATAGAAGGAGAGATAAAGAGCTTTCAAGATAGGCAGGAACTTAAAGAATATGTGACCACCAAACCAGCTCTGCAATAAATTTTAAGGGGGACTCTTAAAATTCCTCTTTAAGAAGAAGTCCAATGGAACAATCAACAAAAAACAGGGACTGAATAGATATCATGACGACACTAAACTCATATCTTTCAATAGTAACTCTGAACGTGAATGGGCTTAATGACCCCATCAATAGGCACAGGGTTCCAGACTGGATAAAAAAGCAGGACCCATCTATTTGCTGTCTACAAGAGGCTCATTTTAGACAGAAGGACACCCACAGCCTGAAAATAAAAGGTTGGAGAACCAAATACCATTCAAATGGTCCTCAAAAGAAAGCAGGGGTAGCCATCCTTATATCAAATACACTAAAATTTATCCCGAAGACTTTCTTTAGAGAATTAGAATAAATTATTTTAAGATTTGTGTGGAATCAGAAAAGACCCCGATTAGCCAGGATAATATTGAAAAAGAAAACCATAGCTGGGGGCATCACAATGCCAGATTTCAGGTTGTACTACAAAGCTGTGGTCATCAAGACAGTGTGGTACTGGCACAAAAATAGACACATAGATCAATGGAACACAATAGAGAATCCAGAACTGGACCCTCAACTTTATGGTCAACTAATATTTGACAAAGGAGGAAAGACTATCCACTGGAAAAAAGTGTCTTCAATAAATGGTGCTGGGAAACTTGGACATCCACTTGTAGAAGAATGAAACTAAACCACTCTCTTGTACCATACACAAAGATAAACTCAAAATGGATGAAAGATCTTAATGTGAGACAAGATTCCATCAAAATCCTAGAGGAGAACTCAGGCAACACCCTTTTAGAACTCGGCCACAGTAACTTCTTGCAAGATTCATCCATGAAGGCAAAAGAAACAAAAGCAAAAATGAACTATTGGGACTTCATCAAGATAAGAAGCTTTTGCACAGCAAAGGATACAGTCAACAAAATAAAAGACAACCTACAGAATGGGAGAAGATATTTGCAAATGACATATCAGATAAATGGTTAGTTTCCAAGATGTATAAAGAGCTTATTAAACTCAACAGCAAAGAAACAAACAATCCAATCATGAAATGGGCAAAAGACATGAACAGAAATTTCACAGAGGAAGACATAGACATGGCCAACATGCACATGAGAAAATGCTCCGCATCACTTGCTATCAGGGAAATACAAATCAAAACCACAATGAGATACCACCTCACACCAGTGAGAATGGGGCAAATTAACAAGGCAGGAAACCACAAATGTTGGAGAGGATGTGGAGAAAAGGGAACCCTCTTACACTGTTGGTGGGAATGCGAACTGGTGCAGCCACTCTGGAAAACTGTGTGGAGGTTCCTCAAAGAGTTAAAAATAGACCTACGACCCAGCAATTGCACTGTTGGAGATTTACCCGAAAGATACAGATGCAATGAAACGCCGGGACATCTTCACCCTATGTTAGTAGCAGCAATGTCCAGAATAGCCAAACTGTGGAAGGAGCCTCAGTGTCCATCGAAAGATGAATGGATAAAGAAGATGTGGCCTATGTATACAATGGAATATTCCTCAGCCATTAGAAATGACAAATACCCACCATTTGCTTCGATGTGGATGGAACTGGAGGGTATTATACTGAGTGAAATATGTCAATCGGAGAAGGACAAACAGTGTATGTTCTCATTCATTTGGGGAATATAAATAACAGTGAAAGGGAATCTAAGGGAAGGGAGAATAAGTGTGTGGGAAATATCAGAAAGGGAGACTGAACATGAGAGTCTCCTAACTCTGGGAATCGAACTAGGAGTGGTGGAAGGGGAGGAGTGGGGGGGGGGGTGAATGGGTGACAGGCACTGAGGGGGGCACTTGATGGGATGAGCACTGGGTGTTATTCTGTATGTTGGCAAATTGAACACCAATAAAAATAAATGTATTATAAAAAATGGTAATATTAAAAGAAATTAAAGATCACATGCAAATTGTGTGATATTATAAAAGTTTAATTTTGTGTGTTTATATTGCATTTACCACATCCCATTTCAGAGTATGAAACTTTATAGCAACATACTCCAAACTTCAAAATAAAGGAATACTAGACTCATCATTTCATTCTTACTGAATAATAACATATAATATATATGACTTCATATAACTTTAGAGATATAATATTCAAAAGTCTGAATACAATATATTTTTCCCCCACAGAATTGACCTTAAACACATCTGTGGAAACATCTAAACATCTAACAAATTATTCTTTTCTTGGCCTAAGGCCATACTGAGCAATTGGTGATTTAACCTACATGATTCAAGTCTCAGTGGGCATTCTCAAGTGAACACACACAAAAAACACCAAGCATTATCCTTAATCTTCAAAGATTTCCTGAAGTCATGATAGCTGCTGAGTCTTCATGGAGTTATCTGAAATGTCAACCACAGGGATGAGACATGAGTATATACATTGGTTTGAAAAATACTGAAAGATATCTACTCAGAAAAATTATTCTCTTCATATGATGACTATAGGACCACTGTCAGCTATCCAAACCAGTAAGTTTGTAAAAGTAGGAGGTAATAAAAGGTGCATGTCCTAATTGGTCTTTTATTTCTCATTTGAGTTGAATTACTTTTGCAAGTGTTTTAAAATAATTTTATTTAAAATTAAGAACTACCTTTTATAAACAGTAGAATAAGCAATTGCTATATCCAGGCATCTCATTAATGACAGAATTTCAAAACAAAATTGTATGTCACAAAAATGAGTTTAAAAGATATTAAAGATATAAAAATATTATATGTAATATATATTATATATCTAAACATAATTAAAACTTTAAAAATAACGGATTGCTTAAACACTTGTGTACTTGAAAAAATAAAGCTCTCTTGATACCCAGAACATTAATTATTAAACAATTATGGAAATAATTGGTGTTATTCCTAATAATCTATTGTGAATTAGCAGTGAAATATGATGAATTTGATAATATAATCAATGGCTGATATTGCCTATGAGCATCTATGAACTTCTTTCCCAAATTTCTTCTGAAAAGCTAAGGTCTACAGTAAATGATACTATATTCATGACAATATGGTCACTTTAAAAATAATAACTGCGTGAAAAAAAATATATTATATATTTATATGAATGCAAGTGAAACTTCAAATTTGAAATTTTATTTGTCTGAATCAAGATATTTTTAGAAGAACTGAATTTGAGAGATACATATTTTCCATTGAGAATGGGGAAGTAACACATAGTGTCCAGAGCTTGTAATGGATCCTCTACAGAGGAGGGATACTGCAGGTAAATAAAGAATACTTTAGCATGGCAAATGTAGCATAAATTTTACTCTACAGAAGCGGTGCTGTTTTTATACAAGCATGTGATGTGATTACATAGCTTTTGATCTTATTGAGTTAATTATTTTGGGATGGTATATTATTGACTGGGTTGAATTCATTCTAGATTTAAGATGAATAGTTTAGGAAATGAGTGACATTAATGTATGTAAGAGTCATCAAGCTCAGAATCAGAAGATTTTAAATGGAGTTTGAGTGGGAACAACTGCATTTTTTTACAACAAAAAAGTGATTTTGAAGCTATTTCATAAATGTGTTCTCTGGATAGGAAGGAAATGAGGGTCCTTGTAAGAGACAGGATTGAGTCATATTGGGATAGGCTTTAGATGGGCTTACATGAAAGTCAATTAAAAAATAGTATGTAGAAGTTTCTTTATCAGCAGTAGTTATAGTTAGTAATCTCGCCCCCTCCACACACACACACATTTCTTACCTGTATTTTTGTGAGATTTTGTTTTGCCAATGAGTACAAATTGGTTAAATGGTTCCCTGAGTAAATTTACTTTATTCACACTTTATATGAATCTGCCTTTTCTAATTAAAGGATTTCTTGCCTAGATTTTATTCAAAGACATAAAAGGGAATTTGTAATAAAGATCAAATAGTAATTTCTAAATTTATCTATGGAGGGAATAATATATTTTCTTAATTTAAACAACACCTGGAAATCATTCAGGAATTCATAAAAATAGTGGATATGTTATGGTTCTTTTTTTCAACATAAATTTCACCCAATTGTACTGCATTCCATGTTTAATTTTGGAATTATATTTTTTTAAAATTTTGTGCATGCCACTACCTTCTAGCGAAATAAGAATTGCATCTCTGTTAGCAACCTAGGTTGATTTGTGAAAATCCAGTAGTGCATTGAAACAATGTGGGAACAATGCCGCTGAGAAATCTAAGGATGACTGGAATATGGATAAAAATAACACAATGGTAATTATGTTTATTTCAGTGGCAATGATGATGAAGATGGCAAAAAATATCCCAGCTACTGTTTACTGCTCACTCATATAACTCACACCAGTATAAATTATCACATTCAATCTTGTAATAACTTGTTTTTTCGGATTTATTGAGGTAAATTGACAAAAACTATATATATTTAAGGTACACAACTTATAACTTAATATACTTGCACATTAAAAAATCACTGCTAGTTAATATATCCACCAATTCACATGGTTACTTTTTATTTTTATGTTTTTGCTTGGTGAAAATATCACCAAATGGTGAGAGCTGCTCTCGTAGCAAATTTCATACACACAGTGTTAACTATATATTGTGGTACATTATTAGATTTTCAGAACTTATTCATCTTGTATAATGGAAACTGTAGACTTTTACCTACATCCTTCTATTTCTTCCTCCCTTTACCTACTGACAACCGCCATCCTACCCTCTACTTCTAAAGTTTGACTATTTTGGATTCCACATACAAAAATAATTAAGCAATATATGTGTTTCTGCCTCTGGTTTATTTAGATATCTTAATGTCCTCCAGGTCTGTTCATATGTTGTGGTTGCTATGATATATTTCATTTATCCATTCATTTGTCAATGTACATGTAAGGTTATTTTCATATTTTAGGTATTATGAATAGCACTGCAATGATGATTATAGGAATGCAAAGTCTCTTCAAGTAATTGATTTCATTTTATTTGGATATATTCCCAGAAGTTGAATTGTTGGATTATATGGTAGCTTTATTTTTCACTTCTTGAGGAAACTTTATACTATTTTCCATTATGACTATACCAATTTACATTCCCATGATTAATGGTCAAGTTTTTTTTTCTCCAAATACTATGAAACACTTGTTTTTGTTTTGTTTTGTTTGATAAGAGCCATTCTAAGAAGTGTGAGATCATATTTCATTGTGATTTTGATTTGCTCTACTTATCATCTACAGGCTCAGAGATTGAATTTACTAATCCAAGTTTACATATCTACTAAGTGGCAGAACTAGAATTAGATATAATATTGACTCCAAAATATCTGCAGCATGCTTGTGTAATAAAGCAAAATAGATATATCTTCAATCTGAATCCAAACTCAAAGTATCTACTGATAAATACTGATAAATCAGTATCTTTCAAAATATCTGAGTGCCTATTTTCCTATTTATCTATCCGTGCCAATTCACATTGTGGAATTTCATGAAGGTATATTAAGAACTACAAGGATGTATGTACATGTGCATTTTAGATCTCTTTTTAAAATAATTTTATTAAATATGTAAGCAATGTATTTTTTAGTTGTTTAGCAAGTTATAGAGCTTGTGAACAATAATGATTTTAATTCTTAAGTCATAGAAGTGTTATGAACTATATACTCATTGCAACTTTACAGGAGAATCTGTTGTGGAAATATTTGAAGGGATAAAATAATTCATGTATGACTCCACACAGACACTTTACAGAACTATCCTTGGTCAGAAGATTCTCCCTATGGTCATCTGATTCAGAGCCTATGAAAGCCATTTCACAATACTGTAAGTTCTAGATAACTGATGGCAATGCAAAATAATCATTATCTATGTACATGGAGATACAAGTATGACCAAACATTTCAAGAAAGAAGGTAGACTCTGTGAAGACATTAGGTTCAAATTTGTCCTGGGAAATCTGATCTGATAGGTCTTTTATAGGATTCCTTCCTTAGAATGAGTAAGGAAGTTCACTTTTGGTAAAGTTCAGCACTCTAAACTATGTCAGGTTCTTGAAAAAAGAGGAACCAATCCAAATGTATATGAGAATTAGTAGAGTTTTGTTTTGTTTTTGTTTTTTTTGTTTTATATTCATATTCTTTTAAAAAGTTTGGCTTGATATTCTTTTTATTTTATTTTTATTTTTTTAATAATAAATTTATTTCTTATTGGTGTTCAATTTGCCAACATACAGAATAACAGCCAGTGCTCATCCCATCAAGTGCCCCCCTCAGTGCCCATCACCCATTCACCTCCACCCCCTGCCCTCCTCCCCTTCTACCACCCCTAGTTCATTTCCCAGAGTTAGGAGTTTTTATTCTTTTTAAAACCTCCAGTAAAGCAATATAAGATTTCTTTGGTAAATGCATTCATGTTGCAAGTATGCAAATACTCATACCAAATCTAATATGACCAGAATTATTTAGCAATCAGAAAGATATACATTTGAGATTAGTTTGATTCAGAAGGAATTTCTATATTGTCAAGTATCCAGATGACACATATCCAGATCTGCTACTTGATCACTATATAGTTGTAAATAATTTACTTCTAATCACTGGGAATCAGTTCTTCATCCTTATAATAACGGTCCTATGTTTGAAAAATCTATTTCTTCTATATATAAATGAATCACTAAAATGAGTTTTTTTTCAACTTTTGTTTGCAACTGAATAGGAACATGGAAACATAGGGAAAATAACACAAGAAAAAATAATGCTTATTAAATGTATATTAACATGCAATTTATTTATTTACTTATTTATTTTTAAGATTGTATTTATTTCTTCATGAGAGATATATAGAGAGAGGCAGAGACACAGGCAGAGGGAGAAGCAGGATCCCCATAGGAGCCTGTCCATTCAGGATTTCTGCTCTGTGTTGTTTTTTTTTCTCATGATTGCACAGAGATAATACTAACTACTTCATGGAATCTTTGCTATAGCTGAGACTGAATAAAATACAAAGAGAAGAAATACTACCAATGTTAATTTCCTTGATAACTACAAATATGACATTTTAATTTAGTCAATAATTGAAACTAATAATATAAATTATATCCTATGGTATCAGTTTAATATGCTGGTCCAATGTTTATCCAAATGCCAACTTATACACAAAAGTAGCTCTCCCAGTTTTTCTCTGAAAGCTGACTGTGACTGCATAATAATTGAAAATAAATTGCTCTCTACATAACCAGGACAATGATGTAGGTTTTTCACAATAGATTTGGATATTACAATTGCAATAATTTGAGTAAATGCAAATTATTAATTGAAATGACTTTAATAGTACTTTAATATTTTATTTAAATAATCCATGGACACGACATCAAAAAACTATAGGTAAAATTATGATCCCTAGCCAACAACTCCAGACTTCCAAGACAAGTACTTCAAATTATTTTACATTTCCCATAACTTTTTTGATATTTTAAACAAGATTCTTACCTCCTAGTGGTTGATTCCTAAATCCAATTACAAGACTGTGATTTATACCTCAGGCCACTGTGAATTTAGTGCTGCCACGTCTCTGCATTACCACCTTTCCTTATTCTCTCTTGCCCCATTCAACATAGTTACACTCCATTTTATGTTCCAGGACATGCACTGACAGCATTGTTTCATCTTTAGAACTTATTGGTTGCATATACAATATACAACAGTATTGTAAACATGATATTAGTTTGTATTATTATATATATTTACACTCATCTTACTATATTTTCTCTCAAGAAGATTTTGAGATATTTTTAGGTGATATTGAGAATGATTATGAAATTATTTTCAAAAGGATATATAGTATTTTTTTAAAGATTTTATTTATTTATTCATAGAGATGCAGAGAGAGAGAGAGGCAGAGACACAGGCAGAGGGAGAAGCAGGCACTATGCAGAGAGCCTGACGTGGGACTTGATCCAGGGTCTCCAGGATCACACCCTGGGCTGCAGATGGCGCTAAGCCACCAGGGCTGCCCGGATATATAGTATTTTCAAGAAAATATTATTTAATAGATTACTTCTCATATATTTCTTGTATTTATTGCATACTATTTGAACATTGTATCTCATATATAATGGTTCTGAATGTTTTTGTTGAATGATATTCATTTCAAAATATTCGTGTCACACTCTTTTTTAAGATTGATCAGAAGTATATGTTGGGGCATCTTTATAATAATAATAATAATAATAATATAAACATAAATTATTATGTATATAAATATTTATTTATTTGAGAGAGCTTCTGTGGGTTGGGGAAAGGGTAGAGGGAGAGAATCTTTCAAGGAAACACCCCACTGAGCACAGAGGCCAACTCAGGGCTCGATCTCATGACCCATAAGATCATGACCTGAGCCTAAACCAAGAGTTGACCACTTGACCAACAGAGCCAATGGAGTGCCCCTATGTTGGGTCATTTTATATTAATCCTCTCGTTCTCCTATCTGTTCTAAATCTCAAATCTTGTTTCATTATGGTTGTTTTCTTTATGGTTGATTTTTCTCCACCTTATTTTTTGAAATTCCCATTACATTAATGATATTAATTATTATCCCTTTAATTTCCAGAAGTCCTTTAGTGTTGTCTGGCATTTTTGACTTTATATAACACATGATATTTTTACTTTGGATTTAACATCTTCCCATATTTCTCTTAAAACATACTTTTATATTAAAGTGTTATTGAATTTATCCTAATAATTTTTATATTGGGGTGTGTATGTATCTGTGTGTGTGTGTGTGTGTGTGTGTGTGCGCCTGTCTTTGGTGTAAGAACTTCCTCAAAAGTCTGATGGCTTTGGTTCTAGAAGAGTATTAGATAATGAAGCACTGCAATCCTTTTTTGGCATGTGCTGGGCTTGCTTATTGATGATATTCTTTCTGGTTATTGTGACCACTCATTCCCACGTTGAATAATCTCAAGATGTCATTTATTCTTTTCCTTTTACGTGATTGTTTCATAAAATTTCTTCTATGAAAAAATTTTTAATTTTTTCATCTCTGAATTCACCCTCTGGTCTCCTTACCAATTTTTTAAACTTAGATTTACTTATTAAAATATTTCTTTTTTTTAACGATAAAAGATAATTGTATTTTTTATTTTTTAATAATAAACTTATTTTTTTTATTGGTGTTCAATATGCCAACATACAGAATAACACCCAGTGCTCATCCCATCAAGTGCCCCCCTCAGTGCCCGTCACCCATTCACCTCCACCCCCCACCCTCTGCCCCTTCCTCCACCCCTACTTCGTTTCCCAGAGTTAGGAGTCTTTATGTTCTGTCTCCCTTTCTGATATTTCTTCTCCCTTCTCCCTTCCCTTCTATTCCCTTTCACTATTATTTATATTCCCCAAAAGAATGAGAATATGTAATATTTGTCCTTCTCCGATTGACTGATTTCACTCAGCATAATACCCCCCAGTTCCATCCACGTTGAGGCAAATGGTGGGTATTTGTCATTTCTAATGGCTGAGTAATATTCCATTGTATACATAAACCACATCTGCTTTATCCATTCATCTTTCCATGGACACCGACACATCTCCCACAGTTTGGCTATTGGGGACATTGCTGCTACTAACATAGGGTGCAGGTGTCCCTGCGTTTCATTGCATCTGTGTCTTTGGGGTAAACCCCCAACAGTGCAATTGCTAGGTCCTAGGGCAGGTCTATTTTTAACTCTTTGAGGAACCTCCACACAGTTTTCCAGAGTGGCTGCACCATTTCACATTCCCACCAACAGTGCAAGAGGGTTCCCTTTTCTCCACATCCTCTCCAACATTTGTGGTTTCCTGCCTTGCTAATTTTCCCCATTCTCACTGGTGTGAGGTGGTAACTCATTGTGGTTTTGATTTGTATTTCCCTGATGGCAAGGGATGCAGAGCATTTTCTCATGTGTGTGTTGGCCATGTCCATGTCTTCCTCTGTGAGATTTCTGTTCATGTCTTTTGCCCATTTCATGATTGGATTGTTTGCTTCTTTGGTGTTGAGTTTAATAAGTTCTTTATAGATCTTGGAAACTAGCCCTTTATCTGATACATCATTTGCAAATATCTTCTCACACTCTATAGGTTTTCTTTTAGTTTTGTTGACTGTATCCTTTGCTGTGTAAAAGCTTCTTATCTTGATGAAGTCCCAATAGTTCATTTTTGCTTTTGTTTCTTTTGCCTTCATGGGTATTTCATTAACTTCAGTGAAGTAGTGTTCTCTAGAGTAGAATTCAGTGATTAATCACTTACATACAACACCCAGGGCTCATCACAAGTGCCATCTTTAATATCTATTACTATTTAGCCCAGCCCCCAACCACCACCCTTCATCAACCCTCAGTTTGTTCTCTATCATTAAAAGTCCTTTATGGCTTGTTTTCCTCTGTTTCTTTTACTTTCCCCCCATATCTTCATCTGTTTTCTTTATTAAATTCAACAAATAAGTCAGATTATATGGTATTTGCCTTTCTCTGACTTACTTATTTTGCTTAGTGTAATACACTCTTAGCTCCATCCACATCATTGCAGTGGCAAGATTTCATTTTTGAAGGCTGAGTAATATTCCAGCATACCTAACTATATATCTGTATCTACAATATCTATTTATATCTATATATCACATCTTCTTCATGCATTCATTAGTCAATGAAATTTTGGGCTCTCCCCATAGTTTGACTATACTTGATAATGTTGCTATAAACATCAGAGTGCTTGAACCCTTTAAATCTCTATTTTTGTATTATTTGGGTGAATACCTAGTAGTGCATTTGCTGGATTATAGAGTAGCTCTATTTTTTTAAGAAAAATTTTATTTATTTATTTATTTACGATAGTCACAGAGAGAGAGAGAGAGGCAGAGACACAGGCAGAGAGAGAAGCAGGCTCCATGCACCGGGAGCCCGACGTGGGATTCGATCCCCGGTCTCCAGGATCGCGCCCTGAGCCAAAGGCAGGTGCCAAACCGCTGCGCCACCCAGGGATCCCTGAGTAGCTCTATTTTTAACTTCTTGAGGAACATACAAGCTGTTATCCAGAGTAGCTGCACCATTTTGCATTCCTATTAACAGTGAAAGAGGGCTACTCTTTTTCTGCATCTTCAACAAAAACTGTTATTTATTGTGTTGTCAATTTCAGCCATTCTGACAGGTGTGAGGTGGTATATCATCATGATTTTGATTTGTATTTCCCTGAGGAAGAGTGTTAAGTATCTTTTGTTAGCCATCCGGATATCTTCTTTTGAAAAATATCTATTCATGTCTTCTGTCCATTTATTAACGTTTTTTGTTTTTGTTTTTTGGATATTGAGTTTGATAGGCTCTTTATAGATTTTATATACTAACCCTTCAACATATATGTAATCTGCAAATATCTTCTCCTATTCTGTAAGTTTCCCTTTAGTTCTGTTGTTTTCTTTGCTGTGCAAAAGTATTTTATCTTGGGCGATCCCTGGGTGGCTCAGGGGTTTGGCGCCTGCCTTTGGCCCAGGGCATGATCCTGGGGTCCTGGGATCAAGTGCCGCATAGGGCTCCCGGTGTGGAGCCTGCTTCTCCCTCTGCCTGTGTCTCTGCCTCTCTCTCTCTCTGTGTGTGTGTGTGTGTGTTGTGTGTCTATCATAAATAAGTAAATAAATCTTTTAAAAAATGCATTTTATCTTGATAAAATCCCAAATAGTTCATTTTTGCTTTTTATTTCTTTGTTTCAGGGGTTCTAATGAGGTCCATGCTGAGGTCAAAGTGGTTGCTTCCTGTGTTCTTCCCTAGCATTTTTATGGATTCCTATCTCACATCTAGGTCTTTCGTACCTTTGAGTTTATTTTGTGTATGGTGTAAGAAAGTGGTTCAGTTTCACTGTACTGTGTGTCACTGCTCAATTTTTCTAAAACCATTTGTTGATGAGATTTCCTTTTTTTTTGCATTGGATATGTGGTCCATTATTTGGTTCTCTATTCTGTTCCATTGGTCTATGTATCTATTTTTGTGCCAGTACTATCATGTCTGGATGACTACAGCTTAGTATTATAGCTTGAGATATGGAATCATGATGCTTCCAGTTTTATTTCTCTCTTTTAGAATTGCTTTGTCTAATCAGGGCCTTTTATGGTCTCATACAAATTTTAAGATTGTTTGTTCTAGCTCTGTGAAAAATAGTGGTGGTATTTTGATAGGGGTCACATTAAATGTGTAGATTGCTTTGAGCAGTCTAGACATTTTAAAAATGTTTGTTCTTCTAATCCATGAGCATGGAATGCTTTTCCATTTATTTGTGTCCTCTTCAATTTTTTTCATAAATGTTTTATAGTTTTCTGATACAGATCTTTTATCTTTTTTGGATAAGTTTATTCCTTATTTTCTTATTGCTTTTGGTGCAATTACAAATGGAATCAGTCCCTTGATTTATTTTCCTGCTATTTCATTATGCATGTAGGCGACAGATTTCTGCAAAACTGATTAATTCCTTTGCTTCATCTATCCTCATTTTTATGACCTCCACATGATACTGCATGTAGGTTATAGAATTTTTAATCCCAGCCTGACTAGATTTTAGTTCTTCCATTGCTGAAGTAAGGGATTCTCTTGCGTCTTCTATATATTCAGGGGGTCAGACAAGTTTAAGGTCCCCCTAATTCTCTTCCATTTTAACTCCTCCTTCTAATTATTTGTTATTATACTAACTGAACTGTATGAGAGAAGGGTGATACATATATTTGTTAAACTCACATTTATCTAGAAATGGAAATAGCTTTGAATATACATAAACAAAAAAGTGCAAAAAAGGAATAAGTAAGAAAATGTACCATAACACAATGCATAACATCATATAACTATTGAGAAGCAGATGAACAGAATGTACATCTTTTTTTTAAGAACTTGAATGTAGTCATATAAGCTACAAAAAATTGAAGAATAAGTTCTCATGAAAAGTGTTTACTTAACTAGTGCTTTTGGAATTTGGGTAAGGAGGAAGAAGAAAATTGTTTTGTGTAAATAGTATTTGGCAAAAATAATTTATTGTATATTTCTGGAGGAAAAAGCAGTAAAAAAAATGATATGTGGTGCTAAGAGGCTTGATTTGGCAAGATTTTTGAACAGAATTCCAAAGAAATGAATATATGTCTGCAATATGATCCAATAGACTACCATAGTTTCAGAAATGTTGGGCTTAATTATAACAAATCATCCCCTAAGTGTTATAAAAATGCATTCAAATATGAGTCTGTAATTTAGTTTATTTATATTGATTAATAAAGCCTACACACGAGATGTAACGTCTGCCTTTGATAATAGTTAAATTTATGTAGGAAAATAAAGTAAACATATCTTAATAAAGTCATTACAAATTTGCAGATTTCTTTAAAATATTTTAAAAATATTTTTACGTTGGATATGTGGATAAAATAAACATCTACATTTATTTTATAATATACAAAATAAAAATTTTATCTATGAGGAAAAATGTTTTTCTTTTCAAAATAGTTGTATTTTGTTATTATTGTTGGTATTTATTATTATTATTATTATTATTATTATTATTATTTTAAAGCTGCAACGATTCCTGAATAAATCACAGGGTAATTAAAATAACAAATTAATAAGTGTTTATTTTTCTATATTTAATGTGTGTCTATTTAGGGAAACAAAAGTAATGCCCCATGGAAAATAATAACCCAAATTCTACAGATTTCTTCCTATTGGGGTTATTTCCACCATCAAGAATTGGCCTGTTCTTCTTCATTCTCATTGTTTTCATTTTCTTAATGGCGCTTTTTGGCAACTTGTGCATGATCATCCTCATCTTCCTAGACACCCATCTCCACACACCCATGTATTTTCTACTTAGTCAGCTCTCCCTCATGGACCTGAGCTACATCTCCACCATTGTCCCTGAGATGGCTTCTAATTATCTCTCTGAAAACAAGTCTATTTCTTTCATTGGTTGTGGGGTTCAGAGCTTCTTCTTCCTGACTTTAGCAGGTGGAGAAGGATTAATATTGGCCTCAATGGCCTATGATCGTTATGTGGCTATTTGCTTTCCTCTCCACTATGCCATTCGTATGAGCAAAAGAGTGTGTGTGCTGATGATAACAGGATCTTGGATAATGGGCTCAATCAACTCCTGTGCCCACACTGCATATGCCCTCAATATACCTTACTGTCAATCCAGAGCCATTAACCATTTCTTCTGTGATGTCCCAGCCATGTTGACATTGGCCTGCATGGACACCTGGATCTATGAGTACACAGTGTTTGTAAGCACCACACTCTTGATTGTGTTTCCTTTCATTGGCATTGCATGCTCCTATGGCCGGGTCCTCCTTGCCATTTGCCGCATGCAATCAACAGAAGGGAGGAAGAAAGCCTATTCCACCTGCAGCACTCACCTCACTGTGGTGACTTTCTACTATGCACCCTTCGCTTACACTTATCTACGCCCGAGATCCCTCCGAAGTCCGACAGAAGACAAGGCTCTAGCTGTCTTCTACACCATCCTAACTCCAATGCTCAATCCCATCATCTACAGCATGAGAAATAAGGAGGTAATGGGGGCCTTGAGACGACTGATTCAGAGGATCAGCTCTGAAAAGATGTAGAGGAATTTCTCATTTGGCCTGCTGCCTCAGAAGTAGATCACTTTCTCCGTGTATACTCCCTAAGAACAATATTAGTCTAGGGTTGAAGACAGAGAATAAAATAATCTGGAAGATTAAAATAACTGAGATTTGATAAAGTAATTGTATATTCATAAAATTATTTTTTTTCTTTGTGAAGGTAAATATTTTGTTTTAACTTGTGGGCAGTAATGTGTTCTTAGTATGCATAAGTGATAATAGAAACAATCCAGCTTGATGGCTTTATTCAATACACTACTTATACACTTAGTGCATATTCCCTAAATGCTTAAAAAATGACAAAAGAACAATAAACGTTGTATCATTTCCAGGTTTATATAAAGACATATATTGATAGATAGATAGATATTTGTTTCATTTCTATTATAGTTTATTCTTAAGTAGTGAATGCTGGTTTTTCTGATTCCCAATTTTCAGGGAAAAGTGATAGATACAGAGATTTGGCATAAAATTTTCTCATGAAATTAGAAGTTCTCCCACCATTAGAAAGGAAATTGAGTTTATATCTTTCATGAGGGGGAATCTAGATGGGTCCTTTTCATGAATCATTAGAAAGCAGTTTATTTAAAAAAAATAAATTAATAAAAAGAAAGCAATTTATTACAGGTCTACCTCAGGATAAATAATTTTGGGAGATGCAAAATAGACTAAGAGTGAGAGCCATTATATTTAAAAAATTGATACTATCTAGCAATGAGTAATAAATCAGACTTCCTTCCAAATAATTCCTCTAAAAGCTCAAATTTTACATTTCCCCAAGCTGTTTATATCCTTTTATCAGATAATTTCTGTTGCATATATTACATTATACATATAGTATTCTCATAATTCTAATGAAGCAGAATTAGAGGTTTGATCTGGGTTAACTTTTCTGTACCACATTTTTTAATAGATATATCTGTTCAACCACTAGCCTACAAAAGTCCTGCCATTCTCTCCAGATTAGCTGTACACCTGAACACTAGGGATGAATGAATATCATTGTTCATGGGACAATTCTGCTATATCTTTATTTTCTGGGGGAAGATTTAAATAAAGAAGCTAGAATAAAAATATAAGAAGTCCTTGAATTGGAAATAAATATTTTTCTTCCAAACTAGAAGAAGGTATATATATAAATTTGGATATTTTTACACTAAAACTAAGTGAGCCTTTGGAGATTTATAGATTATTAGCTAGCTATGAGCTTGATCTGGGAATTAGTCTTCCTAAAATATATCATGGGTAAATATTCTCATCACAAGAAACTATGTAATATAGTAATATTTTCCAAAAGTAAACATTTGTTTGAGATGGAAAATTTACTTCATATTACATAATAAAAATTTTAAATCTGGAAGAAAAAAAAGGACATTAACTGCTTACTTTTAGTCACCAAATGATCATTAATTAACTCATTACCAGCAAGCATTTTCAATTAAGTTAATTTGGAAATTAAAATGTGATTACCTAAGGTTCTTAACTGAAGTGAATTCATTTTTCAACTAAAATAAATTCAGTCCAACTTAAAAATAAAATAGTATATTAAAAAAGAGTGAGAGGAGGAGCTAAGATGGACCCACAGTAGGAAGACCCTAAGGTCATCTTATTCCTTGAACACTACTAGATATCTATCAAATCATTCTGAATACCGTAGAAATTGATCTGAAGACTGACATAACAAAATCCACAAATAGAATGAAATAAGAAGCCACACTGAAGAAGGTAGGAAGTGCAGAGGTGCACTTTGGGGGATAAATGGAGCATCAGCGCTGTGAAGAGGAGGGAGCCCTGATCATAGAGAAAGGCGAGAGAGATAGGAGTACCCAGGGGAATCCTCCAGAAGAACACTTCCCCCAAAGTCACTGACTGGGAAAAGGAGAGGGGCTGATTTTTATGAGTTTTTGCAACCATCTGGGGTTTGAATATCGGAGTTCTAAAGGTCTGTAGGCTTGGCTGATATAGAGCCCTGCAATGCTGCCCTGCTTCTGGAAAAGAAGACAAGCAAGCAACCAGAGGCAGACAGCAAGATCTGAGGACAGCCTGGGGGGAGATTATTTGTTCTTTTTGGGAGCATGTCCATGAGAGGTAACTTTCATGGAGACACCTCTCCGGGGACAAAGGAGCCAGCAGTCACCATTTTCCTACCCTGACCCTCAGCATAAATGCAGAGTGACCTGACCGGGAAAACTCCACTCTGAAACTGGCTGCTGAGCCTGCTAGCTCCAAGTCCCATGACCTTGCATTCTGGTGCATCTGTGCTTCTAAGTCAAATCTCACTCAATTACAGCACAGGGAGACACTCTCCCAGAAGAACACTGCAGAACCTGCCCACATCACATTCCTAAATCTTGGAGTTCCTTTTTTTTTTTTGGGGGGGGGGGGAGGATATATCTATTTACTTTAGAGAGAGAGAATGAAAGGGGAAGGGCACAGGGAGAGGGAGAAGAAATAGCCAGAGACCTGGGTCTAATAGCTATAAGTAATATAACTGATGGAGAATTTACAGCAAAAATCGTAAGGCTGCTCACTGGCTTGAGTTAAGAATGAAAGGGATAAAGAAGATGTGGTCTATGTATACAATGGAATATTCCTCAGCCATTAGAAATGACAAATACCCACCATTTGCTTCAACGTGGATGGAACTGGAGGGCATTATGCTGAGTGAGGTAAGTCAATGGAGAAGGACAAACATTATATGTTCTCATTCATTTGGGGAATATAAACAATAGCGAAAGGGAATATAAGGGAAGGGAGAAGAAATGTGTGGGAAATATCAGAAAGGGAGACAGAACATAACGACTCCTAACTCTGGGAAATGAACTAGGGGTGGTGGGAGGGGAGGAGGGCAGGGGGTGGGGGTGAATGGGTGACGGGCACTGAGGGGGGCACTTGACGGGATGAGCACTGGGTGCTATTCTGTAAGTTGGCAAATTGAACACCAATAAAAAATAAATTTATTATAAAAAAATAAAATCAAACAAAACCAGGTGAAAAAAAAAATGAAAGGGAAGCCCTGATCACAGAGGTAAAACAGTAAAACAAAAAACAAAAAACAAAAACAAAACAAAAAAAAAACCAAAAAAAAAACAAAAGAAACAATCAGAAACGGGGTGGCTGGAGTCTTAGTTGGTTAAACATCCAACACTTGATTTCATCTCAGATCATGACCTCAGGGTCCTGAGATAGAATCCCAGTAAGATTCTACACTCAGCAGGAAATCTGCTTCTCTCTCTCTCCTTTGACCCCTGTCTCCACTTGTGCCCTCTCTCTCTAAAATAAAGAATTCTTTTTGAAAACTAGAAATTAAAATGGCAGTAAGTGATATTTTAAAAACACTGAATGTAATGAACACAAAGATGGAAGAAGCAAGGATGAATATGTGATATAAAGGATAAAATAATGGAAAATAATGAAGCTTACCAAAAACAGAATGAATTACAGAATATAAGAATAGATTTAGGGGATTGGGGGCAGGGCAAGATGGCAGAGGAGTAGGGTCTCCAAGTCTCCTGCCCCCACCAACTTACCTAGGTAACTTTCAAATCATCCTGAAACCTATGAATTTGATTTGAGATTTAAAGAGAGAACAGCTGGAATGCTACAGAGAGAAGGGTTTTCACTTCTAACAGGGTAGGAAAGTGGAAGAAAAAAAAAAGAATCAAGTGGGGGACGGCCCCGCAAGGAGCCAGGCTCAGGCCAGGCAGCGAAAGCCTTCAGGACGGGAAAGCCCAGCCCCTGAGAAGCAGGAACTTTAAAAATCCGCACTGTATTTTTCCGACGGAAAGGTGCTCAGCAGAGAAATCAGGCAGAACTACAGGAGGGGCAGTGGAGCCTCCCTCCAGTCTCCCGGGGTCCCTAACAGAGGAAGGGTGCGCCTGGGCAGAGCACCCCACAGACTGGGCTGAGCTCGGTAAAGGACTTGTCCAGCGGGGCCTCAGGGAGAAGCTTGTCAGTGAGTCGGCGGCTCCGGGTGGAGGGGTCTGCGCCCTGCTGCCTTCGGGAGCCACGGCTCCGGGAGTGCAATTCCAGCAGCACGGGCCCCGGATCCCAGGGGCCTGGAAGACACAGCCCAGGATCCTGCGGTCCCCTTGGTACAGGTGGAGACAGGGAGGGCACAGGACAGTAAGGACTCTCCTGCCGCCGAGCGCCCGGAGCTGTGCAGATAAGCGCCCCCCACCCCTGGAGCATCCAGGCCAGTGTGGACTGGGAGACTATGGTGCTTACTGAGACGAGCTGACTCCAGAGCAGAAAGGCTGGCTGTCTCCAGTGTTGTCATTCCTCCTGGTGTCACCCTGTGCCTGGGATGGAGTGGGGCCACTAGGGAACAGGGGCCTCACGGATAAACAGCTCTCACTGAGCCGTGCACCTGGCAGGGGACAGGGCTACTCCCACAGGTGCACAAACCTGAGGATCAGCACAGAAGGCCCCTCCCCTAGAAGACCAGCTGGAAGGACAGGGGAAGAGCAAGTTCTTGACTCAGCAGCACTGAAAAGCTGCAGGGAAAGTCCAGGGATTTACAGTATATAGAACCAGAGGATACCCCTCCCTTTTTTTCTTCTTTTTTCCAGTACAACTCGTTTCATATCAGACTAAGTTACCTTTTTTCTTTCTCTTTTCCCACCTTAATTACAATATTTTACCACCTCTTCATTTTTAAGTATCTTCTTTTTTCACTTTCATATTTCTAGAATTACAGGTCTTATATATATTTTCCTTTTCTAGATTCTCTTCAACATACTCAACTTAATTTGAGAAGATATACAAGACACTTTGTTTTGTTTTGTTTTCTGTTTTTTAATTTTCTCTGCCTCATTTTGTTCACCACCCACCAATGTTTGATACCTGATAAAACATGACCAGTATGCACCCAGAACCAAGTGGTATATCATACTGGTTCATTCTGTGAGATTCCTCATTCACATTCTGCACCCCTCATTTAACTCATTTATCTTTTGGTGGTCAGTATTGAGGCCCTTTACGAGAATTTCTGGTTTATATAAATTTGGGACTGAGAATCTTCTAATATACAGAACTTAATTATTCAGAAACAAGAGAATCATCTGCTAGAACCCCTTAGGTAGACTACATTCTCCCTCCACTACAACTTCTTCAACACCACCATTTCCCAGTGTCCCCCTTCTATATCTTCTCATTTTTTTCTTTTTTCTTTTCTTTTTCTCTTCTTTTTTTAAAATAAATTTATTTTCAATGGTGTTTAATTTGTCAACACATAGAATAACACCCAGTGCTCATCTCATCAACTGCACACATCGTGCACAGCACCCAGTCACCCACGCCCCCTCCCCTCCTCCCCTTCCACCAACCCCTAGTTCATTTCCCAGAGTTAGGAGCCTTCCATGTTCTGTCTCACTTTCTGATATTTTCCACTTATTTTTCTCCTTTCCCCTTTATTCCCTTTCACTATTATTTATGTTCCCCAAATGAATGAGAACATATAATGTTTGTCCTTCTCTGATTGACATATTTCACTCAGCATAATACCCTCCAGTTCCATCCACATTGAAGCAAATGGTGGGTATTTGTCGTTTCTAATGGCTGAGTAATATTCCATTGTATACATAAACCACATCTGCTTTATCCATTCATCATTTGATGGACTCTGAGGCTCCTCCCACAGTTTGGCTATTGTGGACATTACTGCTAGAAACATCAGGGTGCAGGTGTCCCGGCGTTTCATTGCGTCTGTATCTTTGGAGTAAATCCCCAGTAGTGCAATTGCTGGGTCGTAGGGCAGGTCTATTTTTAACTTTTTGAGGAACCTCCACACAGTTTTCCAGAGTGGCTGCACCAGTTCACATTCCCACCAACAGTGCAAGAGGGTTCCCGTTTCTCCACATCCTCTCCAACATTTGTGGTTTCCTGCCTTGTTAATTTTCTCCATTCTCACTGGTGTGAGGTGGTATCTCATTGCGGTTTTGATCTGTATTTCCCTGATGGCAAGTGATGTAGAGCATTTTCCCATGTGCTTGTTGGCCATGTCTATGTCTTCCTCTGTGAGATTTCTGTTCATGTCTTTTGCCCATTTCATAATTGGATTGTTTGTTTCTTTGCTGTTGAGTTTAATAAGTTCTTTATACATCTTGGAAACTAGCCCTTTATCTGATATGTCATTTGCAAATATCTTCTCCCATTCTGTAGGTTGTCTTTGAGTTTTGTTGACTGTATCCTTTGCTGTGCAAAAGCTTCTTATCTTGATGAAGTCTCAATAGTTCATTTTTGCTTTTGTTTCTTTTGCCTTCGTGGATGTATCTTGCAAGAAGTTACTGTGGCCAAGTTCATAAAGGGTGTTGCCTGTGTTCTCCTCTAGGATTTTGATGGAATCTTGTCTCACATTTAGATCTTTCATCCATTTTGAGTTTATCTTTGTGTCTGGTGAAAGAGAGTGGTCTGGTTTCATTCTTCTGCATGTGGATGGACAATTTTCCCAGCACCGTTTTTGAAGAGACTGTCTTTCTTCCAGTGGATAGTCTTTCCTCCTTTATCGAATATTAGTTGACCATAAAGTTCAGGGTCCACTTCTGGGTTCTCTATTCTGTTCCATTGATCTATGTATCTGTTTTTGAGCCAGTACCACACTCTTTTGATGACCACAGATTTGTAGTACAACCTGAAATCTGGCATTGTGATGCCCCCAGCTATGGTTTTCTTTTTTAAAGTTCCCCTGGCTATTCGGGGTCTTTTCTGATTCCACACAAATCTTAAGATGATTTGTTCCAACTCTCTGAAGAAAGTCCATGGTATTTTTATAGGGATTGCATTAAACGTGTAAATTGCCCTGGGTAACATTGACATTTTCACAATATTAATTCTGCCAATCCATGAGCATGGAATATTTTTCCATCTCTTGGTGTCTTCCTCCATTTCTTTCAGAAGTGTTCTATAGTTTTTAAGGTATAGATCCTTTCCCTCTTTGGTTAAGTTTATTCCTAGGTATCTTATGCTTTTCGGTGCAATTGTAAATGGGATTGACTCCTCAATTTCTCTTTCTTTGGTCTCATTGTTAGTGTCTAGAAATGCCACTGACTTCTCGGCATTGATTTTGTATCCTGCCACGCTACCAAATTGCTGGATGAGTTATAGCAATCTTGGGGTGGAGTCTTTTGGGCTTTCTATGTAGAGTAAGATGATCATAAATTAAACACACCTAAATAAAATTAGTAGCATGTTACAAGCACATTTGGATGCCCTCCCATCCTTTCCCATTCTTTACCTACTTTTTCTTCCAAAAAGTATCAGTATAATTACTTGTAACAGGCTGATTATTTGTACACATTTTTGCAATTGAATATGTGGACTCGTATTGTATGTAATTCTTGTATATGGCTGTTTTTATCTAGTATTATTTTCCTGAGATTCATCCAGAGTTTTGTTTAGAAGTAGTTAATTGATTTTTGTTGCTATGTGGTATGCTGTTATATAATTAAATATAGTCTATTTAAGCATTCTGGTTGCAATGGATATTTGGATTGTGTCTGGTTGGGGCTATGGTGAATTGTACTGTTGTGAACATCTAGTAATTGCCTTCTGTAACACACATACATGTATTTCTGATGGGTATTTATCAAGGAGTGGAATTGATAAATAATAAACTCTGTGTATATCAGAGTGAAAAATTATCTTACAGCTAAATAAAACATGGGGAAATATAGACATTACAATAGAATTCCGAATCTTTTAGGAAAATGATACACAGATAAGCAATTCATGGTAAGAAACTAATAAGCTTAAGTGAAATTATCAAAGAAAAAAAGAATATAAATAAATAAATTTAACAAGACAGTTACATATATATCTCATATATATGCATATATACATATATATATAGTTAACACATATACAAAGTTAGTATAAGTTCCATTAAACCCCATCAGTTTCTGTGTATATATGTGAGCTTTCAAGTTAACCATAGAATTAATTGACACATGTACCTAAGTAGGTCAAAGAAAATTTATAATTAATGAGAATATGTACTTTATGAAATATAAAAACCTATAATAAAGCACAATAATAATTTGTCATATTAGTTCAAACACAGAAAAATGCAGTAAATTAGGGAGTCCAGATACAGATTTGTACTTTATAATTTATGACAAAGGTGGTCAGTTAGGTCAGTGAAGCTGCTGAATCAACTGCATGTTCATTGTAAAAACAAAACAAAACAAAACAAGAAAGATGTGCTCATTCTGATCATTTGCAAATTAAAAATAAACATAAATATAGATGGCAGTATGTCCAAATGTTAAAAGTTAAAGAATAAAACATCGAGATAATAATTTAGGACTATATTTTCATGATCTGGGATGCAAGAGCACATTTTATTTATTTTTATTTTTTTTAATTTTATTTTTATTTATTTATGATAGTCATACAGAGAGAGAGAGAGAGGCAGAGACACAGGCAGAGGGAGAAGCAGGCTCCATGCACCGGGAGCCCGATGTGGGATTCGATCCTGGGTCTCCAGGATCGCGCCCTGGGCCAAAGGCAGGCGCTAAACCGCTGCACCACCCAGGGATCCCACACATTTTAAATATGATAAAAAGACACTAATAATAAAAACAAGATTGATAAATCATACTATCATAAGCAAAGATTGGTAAAAGATTTCCTTAAGCATAATTTTTATTTCATTCTCACCTTAATATCTTGTAATATATACACTTCCACAATTTCCCTGCAAAAGGATATCTGTTCTTCACAAGATCCAAATTTTAGTTTATGTATTTGCAGAATTAGGGCAAATATACACTTACTGACTGCTTGCAATTTATTAGGCAATGTTATATGTTATGTACCTGTATTAAATAATTTAATTCTTTAAAATCATCAGTAGCAGTAGCTGCTATCATGAGTCTCAATAGAAAGGAGTAAATCCCTGAGTAAATAAAGTGAACGTTAAGTTACATCATGTTCCTATTCTCCTATCTGAACAGAATAAGCCAGCCTTCCCCAGTTCTCCTCCACCACTGCAATAGACTTCTACCACATGGCCCAGTGTTTGGATTCCTAAGGACATACCACCATTTTTATACCACAGGCACTATTTGAAATTTATTTTTTACAAAACCATCCCAAGTAATTTACTTTTCTTGTTACATAAAACATTTAAAATATTTTCTAACAATATATCAAGTAAAAATAAAAACAAGGAATTGATGAACACTATTAAAGCTTATTCAATTTCAGGGAACCTGGATGGTTTACTTGGTTAAGAATCCAACTCTTCTAAATGTGAGACAAGATTCCATCAAAATTCTAGAGAACACAGGCAACACCCTTTTTGAACTCAGCCACAGTAACTTCTTGCAAGATACATCCAGAAAGGCAAAAGAAACAAAAGCAAAAATGAACTATTGGGACTTCATCAAAATGAGAAGCTTTTGCACAGCAAAGGATACAGTCAACAAAACTCAAAGACAACCTACAGAATGGGAGAAGATATTTGCAAATGATGTATCAGATAAAGGGCTAGTTTCCAAGATCTATAAAGAACTTATTAAACTCAACAGCAAAGAAACAAACAATCCAATCATGAAATGGGCAAAAGACATGAACAGAAATCTCACAGAGGAAGACATAGACATGGCCAACATGCACATGAGAAAATGCTCTGCATCAATGGCCCTCAGGAAAATACAAATCAAAACCACAATGAGATACCACCTCACACTAGTAAGAATGGAGAAAATTAACAAGGCAGGAAACCACAAATGTTGGAGAGGATGTGGAGAAACGGGAACCCTCCTGCACTGTTGGTGGGAATGTGAACTAGTGCAGCCACTCTGGAAAACTGTGTGGAGGTTCCTCAAAGAGTTAAAAATAGACCTGCCCTACGACCCAGCAATTGCACTACTGGGGATTTACCCTAAAGATACAGATGCAGTGAAACGCTGGGACACCTGCACCCTGATGTTTCTAGCAGCAATGTCCACAATAGCCAAACTGTGGAAGGAGCCTCGGTGTCCATCGAAAGATGAATGGATAAAGAAGATGTGGTCTATGTATACAATGGAATATTACTCAGCCATTAGAAACGACAAATACCCACCATTTGCTTCAACGTGGATGGAACTGGAGGGTGTTATGCTGAGTGAAGTAAGGCAATCGGAGAAGGACAAACATTATATGTTCTCATTCATTTGGGGAATATAAATAATAGTGAAAGGAAATATAAGGGAAGGGAGAAGAAATGTGTGGAAAATATCAGAAAGGGAGACAGAACATAAAGACTCCTAATTCTGGGAAATGAACTAGGGGTGGTGGAAGGAGAGGAGGGCAGGGGGTGGGGGTGAATGAGTGACGGGCACAGAGGGGGGCACTTGACGGGATGAGCACTGGGTGTTATTCTGTATGTTGGTAAATTGAACACCAATAAAAAATAAATTTATTATAAAAAATAAATAAATCCACACACATCTATAAAAAAAAGAATCCAACTCTTCATTTTAGCTTAGATCATGATCTCAGGGTCTTGGGATCCAATTCTACATTCGGCTTCACACTCAGTGGGGAGTTTATGTGGATTCTCTCTCTGCTCCTCCCCGAACTCATAGACTTGATCTTCAATAAATAACTCATTAAAACAATTTATTTGGCTTAGATTAGAGAGAGATTTGAAGCTAAAGAAATTGAAAATTTCAAGACTCATTTGCATAGATTTTTTCCATGGACAGGTGTTAATTTTGTGTTTGTATTTGTTTTTGTTACATTTTCCATAAGAGATCCCCCCAAACTGTGCAAGATTCAGGGTTCTCAAACTTAGATTTGCCCTTTGATGTTCCAGAAGTATTCCCTCAGTGCTTGGATTAAGCAAGTGTTAATTCTCAAAGGGACTTATTTTTTATTTAAAATCAGATATATGGGAGGGGGTGGGGGGACTGGTGAAATAGGAGATGGGGATTTGGGGGTGCACTCATGATGAGCACCCAATGTTGTATGTGAGTGTTGAATCACTATACTGTACACTTGAAACTAGTATAATACTGCATGTTAACTAACTGGAATTGAAATAGAAACTTAAAAAGCCAGAATAAAGATGATATTTGAAGGATGCATTATAAAAAATAAAATTAAATATTTGGATTTAAAAGTGCTAATGTTTCTATCTAAAACTGTCAATTACTGAGTGTCTCCTCACTGTTGTTTTCTTTTTGAAGAAATTTTATAATATATTTAACAAAAAGGTTATAGAACATGTACAGAATTTTAAAAATTACATGCTCTACCTGGAGAAAACAGAGATAAGCTAAGGTACCATTTAATAAGAAGTAACATCCTGTTAAGAAGAGGCTGAAATCAGATTTACATATTTCTCAAACTTATAAATAGAAATTATATTAAATATATGTTTAAATATAATATTTAATGTGGGAAATATCAGAAAGGGAGACAGAACATAAAGACTCCTAACTCTGGGAAACGAACTAGGTGGTGGAAGGGGAGGAAGGCGGGGGGTGGGGGTGAATGGGTGACCGGCATTGAGGGGGGCACTTGACGGGATGAGCACTGGGTGTTATTCTGTATGTTGGCAAATTGAACACCAATAAAAAATAAATTTATTATAAAAAATTAAAAAATTAAAATAAAAAATTAAAAATAAATAAATATAATATTTATAATATAAATAAAATTTAAATATATTCCTATATTTATGCATTTATTTTATATATTTAGATATTTATTTATATTCATATTTTAAATATAAATATTTTGTATAACATTTAATATTAACCATTAAATATAAAATATTTCTAACAATAAATATTTATGAAATACAAATACATGTTTGTTTTTTCATAAGAATAAAGGGCTACTTATGTCATCTTATAGAATTAATTATGGGGGCACCTAGGTGGCTCAGTAGATGAGTGTCTGCCTTTGGCTCAGATCGTGATCCTGGGTTCCGGGGATCAAGTCCCACATCAGGCTCCTCATAAGAAGCCTGCTTCTCCCTCTGCCTATGTCTCTACCTCTCTGTGTCTCTTGTGAATAAATAATAAAATCTTTAAAAAAAGAATTAATTATGGAGATTAGTTAAAATTCAGTCTCTTTAATTTTTCCAGATTAAATAAGTCTTTTTTTATAGAATAATATTACATAGGGATCCCTGGGTGGCTCAGTGGTTTAGCGCCCGCCTTTGGCCCAGGGCGCCGTCCTGGAGTCCCCGGATCCAGTCCCCGGATCGAGTCCTGTGTCGGGCTCCCGGCATGAGGCTTGCTTCTCCCTCTGCCCATCTCTGCCTCTCTCTCTCTCTCTCTCTCTCTCTCTATGTCTATCATGAATAAATAAAGAAATACATCCTTAAAATAAAAGAATAATATTACGTGAGTACTGTGTCATTATCTAACTTCCTGTCTATGATCTTGGGCACAATGAACCTGATTGGTTACATTAGTATTCAACCTGTGGACCCTCAGAAATGTGAGTCTCCTACTCCTATGACCATGCTAATCTTCTTAAGTTTTTTTTTTAATAAAAATACTGCAATATTTAACATAAAGCATCTCTTGAGTCATTTACATCTCCTAGACTATATGAATGTTTTAAAAATAAAATAGAGTTAATAATTTTGTAAACCTAGGAGTTAAAAGTTATCTGACTCTTTTTCACTTGAACAGCTATATTTTGAGTATTCACCTTAATTTCAATTTGCTTGTTCAGTAATGACAGCAGCTCCACACACACACACACACACACACACACACACACACACACAAAATCATCAGCAATGAAGACGATACATTTAATTATTGACTAGAGACCAAATTTCTCTAGAGGGTTTGTGCAAACAGCATATGAGTTTCTGCCATGAATAAGCAGAAAGTTAACCACTTAATTTGAGATGTTGAAAGTGGGCAGCCCCGGCAGCATAGCGGTTTAGCGTGCCTGGAACCCTAGCTGGAGACTCGGGATCGAGTCCTATGTTGGGCTCCTTGTGTGGAGCCTGCTTCTCTCTCTCTTTGTGTCTCTATGAATAAATACATAAATAAAATCTGAGATGTTAAAAGTTGTATACTATGGTTAAGAAAATTACTTTTATGTTTAAATTCTACTTTCTACTGAATTGTTTATGCTAATGATTGAAGGTTTATTGTCTCAGGTAATGAATAACAGTAAGCTTTCAAATTCATAGTGTAGTAACAGTAATAGTTTCAATTTTAAATTATAAAAGTTTTCTTTTTAAATTTATTTTTCTGCTTCTTTGCAGCAATGCCACATTACATAGCTCGATTATTAAGATTATGTGGTTCCTTCTATATAACCCTGATATATTTGATCCTCCAGTAATACAGTTTTGTAAAAATATTATCAAAGAGGGGTAACTGAGTGGCTCAGTCAGTTAAGTGTCTGACCCCTGGTTTCAGCTCAGGTCATGATGTCAGCGTCTTGAGATTGAGCCCAAGAATATTTGTGGATAATGAAGAGAAACAGAAGCAGCTATAAATGATAGATTTAATTACAAATGTAATGGTTTGATAAAGTTATTTAAGTAGATATTTGTGACTTTCTATTTATGGATCTAAGAATAATAAAGTAGTTCTTAAATCTACCATTGTGAATAAAAAAATATTGCTTCCGGGACACCTGGATGGCTCAGCAGTTGAGCACCTGCCCCTGGCTCAGGGTGTGATCCTTGGTCTCAGGATCGAGTCCCACATCAGGCTCCCTGTATGAAGCCTGCTTCTTCCTCTGCCTATGTCTCTGCCTTTCTCTCTCTGTGTCTGTCATGAATAAATAAAATCTTTAAAAAAAATATTGCTTCCTCTCTCTGTCAAACATTCTACTATATACTTTAAGTGGATATGATTTTAATTTGTTTAACTCACAGTGAAGGCCTTTATCATTAATGCACCAGAACTACATTTAATTCAATTCCTTCAGGATTGGAATCTGCTTAAATATACTGATGAATTTAATAACGTAAAAGCTGTTAGTCCTCAATATATTTATTTTATGTTAATGTCAGTTGAACCTCCCTTTGGAGTTTCATTTAAATCAGAGAAGTGACAAATGGAATGTTGGAGGAGGAGGAGTGTGGGAGGTAGGAAATTTCTTATTATTTGGATAGAGATTCAAGATATCTTTTAGATGTTTCTAAATTTACCACTCATTTTTGAACTTTTTTCTCTCATCTATCAAATAAAATATTGTTTGTTTGTTTATTACCTATTTATTATAGGTGGCATGACCTAAAATAATTTCTTTATCTGGAGGTGTTTTTTTTTTCCCCCAGCATTTAATGTTTTTGATATTTAACACAGTATTATCTTTGGAATTAGAACTTAGAGAAAAGCTGATTAGATAGCTTTGCATATGCTTAACAGAAGGCCTAAATCTGTTTTATGTTGACCAAATATGTTGTGCCAAATTTATCACTTTTATGAGTGAATTAACAATATGATATTTTTATAATAAAAGAACACATGTTCAACCTATTATGTTGAAGATATTCAAAAGAGAGGAAAAGAATTCATGTGGGCAAATCATCTTATATTTATTTTATTTTCAATTTAAAGTTGTAATTTAATTATACACTCTGCAACAATCTTTATTTTTGTTTCATCATTTGTTAAGTGGCTTTCAATCAGTAGACACAGAATGCATTATTTAAATGAATGAGATATATTCACTTAAGAATATTGAAAATAAGTTTCTTGCATTTAATAACCACCACTTTATTTTCTCTTAAAAGGCAATCAGTGCTGTTACATGGAATTTTCAGATATTATCGGCTTTGACATTTTGATTTAAGTCATGAAGACAGGAAATAAAAGTGTAGAAACTGATTTTATACTCTATTTTTTTTCCAATGTGCTCAAATAGATACATTCCTCTTTGTTGCCATTGTAATCCTCTTTTCCATGGCTCTGATGGGGAACATCATACTGGTCCTTCTCATTCAGGTGGACACCAGACTCCACACTCCAATGTACTTTCTACTCAGCCAGCTCTCCTTTATCGATATCATGTACATCTCCACAACAGTGCCCAAGATGACCACTAACTTCTTATCAAACAGTAAACATTATTAGGCTTTGAGATTCAAACCTTTGTATTCTTGGCCCTTGGTGGGACTGAAGCCCTCCTCCTTGGTTTCATGTCCTATGATAGATATGCATCTATCTGTCATCCTTTACATTATCTTGTTCTCATGAGCAAGAAGACCTGTTGGTTCATGATCGCAAGTGCATGGGCCAGTAGTTCTACCAAAGTTTTAGTGCATACACTGTATGTATTTCAACTTTGGTTCTGTAGGTTTTGGATCATTAACCACTTTTTCTGTGAAATTCCATAACTTTTGCCATTGGTCTGTCAGGATACTTCCCAGTATGAGTGTACAGGCCTCCTCAGTGTGCTTATCATTCTGCTGCTACCATTCATGGCCATTCTGGCTTCCTATGCCTGAATACTTACTATTGTGTTCCAGATGAGCTCAGGTAAAGGACAGATAAAAGCTGTCTCCACTTGCTCCTCTCACCTGATTGTGGCAAGCCTATTTTATAGAACTACTCTCTCCACCTATACAAGGCCTCACTCCATGCATTCTCCAGAACAGGATAAGGCAGGGGTGGTGTTTTATGCCATCATCACACCTCTTCTGAACCCACTTATCTATAGCCTGAGGAATAAAGAGGTGATCAGGGCCATAGAAAGAATGTAGGGTGCATGTATATTTGTACAGAAAATATGACTTTTGGAATCTTTATTGATTAAGATTGAACAACATAAAAAGCTGTGCTAGAATACTGCCTAGACAGAATGTTCAATGTAACATTCAATAAATGTTTATTAAATAAATTGATAAATGTTTTGATTCCTTTTGGTTTCAGAAATAATTGAAATATCTTTAGGAACTAGATGGAAATTTAATATAGAGCTAGGAAAATAGTGTAGTATTCAAACGTGTTTAACTTTTAAAGATATATAACTCAATCCTGCTACCCCAATGTTTCCATATCAAAAATATTTTGAATTCCCTTTGTAACACCTAAAGTGCAATACATAGAACACATAGTCTTTTTAAAAAATTTTAGAGCATATAGTCTATTGAAGCATATGACATCAAAAGAATCTGTAAATGAGCACACAGTAACAGAGCAAAGTATATAATGCATTAATTTATCTTTTCACTCAAAAAAATTCTTTTTCAAAAAATGTTTTAATATTTTACCTGTGTGTATGGTGCTGTAACAAGAACTGGTGATGTAAGATTTATCAAAAATATAAATTGACTACTATAATTAGTGTGGAGAGACAGTTAATCAATTAAACATAAATTTTATAGTGTACCAGAGTAATATTTGTCATAATTATAAGGCAGGAAGTTACAATAGTTGCAATTTTATATAAAATTTCCTGGAAAAGGCAAACTAAGAATGTGGTATTTGATTTAAAACTAAAAGGAGGTTAGAAAACAAATCAAATGGGTGGTGGATGTCCTTGATTGAGGAAGAAGGAAATGATAATGCCATGGTCAAGGAATATGCTTGGAAGAATCAAAGATCAAGGAGCAAATTGATGCATTGCAGGAAATGAGTAGATGCAATGGAGTCAGAATATTACAAGTAAAGTAAACCATGGTAAGATATTGAATTTCATCTAAGACAATAGGCAACTATCGCAAGGTTTGCAGAAAAAAATTGAAACAAGCCTTTGGGAGGCTGTTGCAGCTGTCTAGTTCTGACAAGGCAATGTCTTTGGCCAGGATGGTAATGATGGACAAGAAGTGACTAGATTGAGTAGGTTGATATAAGGAAGCCATCTGGACAGTAGGATGTGAAATATAAGGGAATTTTAAAAGCTCAAAATTAGGCTAGGATCTGAGGAACTGCAGGATGGAATTTCTGAAAAATGCAGTAAAAATATTTCCATATTGAGTGTCCCGTTCTCCTTCGATGTTAGCTCCTTTGTTCCAACTATGGTTATATTATTATGCTGCTATTATCTTTGAGTAAAGACATTCATTGACTGAACAAATAACTTATTTTTGTGTGCCCAGATGCATTTGTTAAACTGTTGATAATCTTCATTATGAACCATAATCTCCAACCACAGTTTTACATGCTTCAATATTACAATCACTTATATTGCTGTCTAGCAGTCTACCATATGAATAGATTGCAATTATTTTCACATGATGATGGATATTTGTGTTGTTATAAATAAAACTGCTATAAAAATTCCTGTACAGCATTTTTGGTGGGCATATGAAGTCAGTTTGTTGCTCATATTCCTAGGAGTGAAATTGCATGGTCATAGATAAAGCATATTTGTAATAGAAAAGGCCAAATAATTATACGAAGTGCTCTTGATAACTTACACTTCAATATTCAATATAGGATGACCTCTTACTTCCTAGATTTTGATGGGTGGCAAAAAACCCACAATTTTTTTTGTGAAAACGTCACATGCCAAATTCAAAGTAGATATGATTTGATGGCTAATAAACTGAACATGGGTGTTCGATATGTAAGTGAGCGGTGATAGTGGTAAGAAAATGTATTTACTGTGAAACATTTTAGAGACTCTTTGATAATATCTTTGTATCCATTGTCAATTGTCTTAAAAGTAATTGTTTTGGTTTTGTTTTAATTTTTTTATTGGAGTTCAATTTGCCAACTTATAGCATAAAACCTAGAGCACATCCCGCCAGTGCCTGCTCAGTACCCATCATCCAATCACCCCAACCCTCTGCCCACTTCCTCTTCCACTACCCATTGTTCATTTCCCAGAGTTAGGTGTCTCTCCTGTTTTGTCACCCTCACTGATATTTTCAATCATTTTCTCTCCTTTCCCTTTATTCTCTTTCACTAATTTTTATATTCGCCAAATGAATGAGACCATAAAATGACAGTACTCCGACTAATTTATACTCTGAGCATAATACCCTCCAGGTCCCTCCATATTGAAGAAATAGTGGGTATTTGTCGTTTCTAATGGCAGAGTAATATTCCAATGTATACATATACCACATGTTCTTTATCCATTCATCTTTCAATGGACACTGAGGCTCTTTTTTTTTTTAAATTTTTATTTATTATTTATGATAGTCACAGAGAGAGAGAGAGAGGCAGAGACACAGTCAGAGGGAGAAGCAGGCTCCATGCACCGGGAGCCCGATGTGGGATTCGATCCCGGGTCTCCAGGATCGCGCCCTGGGCCAAAGGCAGGCGCCAAACCGCTGCGCCACCCAGGGATCCCAGACACTGAGGCTCTTTACATAGTTTGGCTATTGTGGACATTGCTGCTATAAACATCAGGGTGCAGGTGTCCCAGCATTTCACTGCATGTGTATCTTTGGAGTAATTCCCCAGCAGTGCAATTGCTGGGTCATATAGCAGATCTATTTTTAACTCTTTGAGGAACCTCCACACTGTTTTCCAGAGTGGCTGAACAAGTTCACATTCCCAACGACAGTGCAAGAAGGTTCCCCTTTCTCCACCTCCTCTCCAACATTTTTGGTTTTCGTTCATGTTAATTTTCACCACACTCACTGGTGTGAGGTGGTATCTCATTGCGGTTTTGATTTGTATTTCCCTGATGGCCAGTGATGCGGAGCATTTTTTCACGTGCTTGCTGGCCATGTCTCTGTCTTCCTCTGTGAGATTTTTGTTCATGTCTTTTGCCCATTTCAAGATTGGATTATTTGTTTCTTTGATGTTGAGTTTAATAAGTTCTTTATAGATCTTGGATAGTAGCCATTTATCTGATATGTCATTTGCAAATATCTTCTCCCATTCTGTAGGTCGTCTTTGAGTTTTGTTGACTGTTACTTTTGCTGTGCATAAGCTTCTTATCTTGATGAAGTCCCAATAATTCATTTTTGCTTTTGTTTCTTTTGCCTTCATGAATGAATCTTGCAAGAAGTTACTGTGGCCAAGTTCAAAAGGGTGTCTTCTAGGATTTTGATGGAATCTTGTCTCACATTTAGATCTTTCATCCATTTTGCATTTATCTTTGTGTATGGTGAAAGAGAGTGGTCCAGTTTCATTCTTCTGCATGCGGATGTCCAATTTCCCCAATACCAGTTATTGAAGACACTGTCTTTTTTTTCGTGAGTCACCTTTCCTCCCTTGTCGAATATTAGTTAACCATAAAGTTGAGGGTCCACTTCTGGGTTCTCTATTCTGTTCCATTGATCTATGTGTCTGTTTTTGTGCCAGTACCACACTGTCTTGATGACCACAGCTTTGTAGTACAACCTGAAATCTGGCATTGTGATGCCCCCAGCTATGGTTTTCTTTTTAATATTCCCCTGGCTATTGGGGTCTTTTCTGATTCCACACAAATCTTAAAATAATTTGTTCTAAGTCTCTGAAGAAAGTCCATGGTATTTTGATAGATATTGCATTAAACGTGTAAATTGCTCTGGGAAACATTGACATTTTCACAATATTAATTCTTCCAATCCATGAGCATGGAATATTTTTCCATCTCTTCGTATCTTCCTCCATTGCTTGCATAAGTGTTCTATAGTTTTTAGGGTATAGATCCTTTGCACAACACACATGACTAAATGTACTCTTGACAACACACATGACTAAATGTACTCTTGATTTTAAATCTATCCTGCATTTTGAACCTTTGAAGTTACACACAACTGTATCAATTTTTAAGAGGAAATATCACGTGATAAGACTTTACCTTTTTATCTTTGTGCTTGTTTATTAAAAAATAAATTATTTTATGTATTATAGATATTTTATCATAGAATGAGAGCATGGAGAGTGATATGCTCATTATTATGTCTTACTATAGCTATTCTGATGAACAGAACATGTATATTATTTAATGACATAATGGCTACTAGTCACCTATAAGGTGCTAAAAACATGCTAATATTTATGAAAGATATTTTGCCCATTTAAAAATTTGCAACATGGACATAAAGGAGGGCATGTGTTGAGAGTAGCACTGGGTGCTATACCCAACTGATAAATTATTGAAGACTACATTGATGTAGTATGTGTTGGCTAATTTAATATAAATAAATAAATAAATAAATAAATAAATAAATAATAAAATTTAAAATTTCACTGTTTACTAATTAATTTTTATTAAAACAAACTAAAGATTTGCTATACTATAGAGTCCTAAAATAATCTTGGTAATCATTAATCTATTGGTCTTTAAAAGAGTGAATTTGTCAGGAAAACACAAATGTCACATAAATATGAAAGAAGTCATTTGCATACACATCTAATTCTATTACCTTATATACTTACACATAAAGGAAATGGAGAGCTTGAGACTTTAGTGAAAAGATAATCCCAGAAAAAAAATTCTCCATACTTTATTTTCAGATAAGTTCATATGCCTAAGAGTAATTTTGGGCAAGAGATTTATTTTTGCAAGTCTTAATTAACCAGTTAGATAAGTACCCAAGTAATCAGTTAATTGAATAAGGTAATTAATTTGTTAATAATTTCATCAGGTAATAAGTTAACCTATCATCAACATTTAAGGATATCTGATTACTAGTAACAAAATGCTAAAGCCTTCAAATAAAACAATATTTTACATAACTCAGGGTTATATTCATCTATGAAATTAGTTTTTTTAATGCACACATTTAGTTAAAATCAACATTTTGTAAGTGCATATTAGGTATAAATATTAACTATTGAGAGGTCTCCAAACTGAGACAAATTCCCTGTAATTATGAGTATACATTATGATAACATGACCAATATGGTGGTAAATGTTCTGGAGCAGTATCTGTGTAGCTGGAAGCATGGCATATTGAAGCCATGTGGTTACACACATGTAATATTGATAAATAAAGGCAATTTTATTTCCTCCAATAACAAAATGAGTAATAATAGTTTTACATTTAGTTTGTGTATTTTTAAAATTAAACAATCTCATCATGACATTGAAGTAAATCTTGAGATTTACTTCATATATAAATATATGTGAGAAACAAGAAAAAGTCATAATTAGCCATAAGAATATTGGCTAAAATACATGACTATGAGGCTTTTTCAACACAGAAAAACTTAAGCATTGGAAAACTGGGGAGGCATGGTATTTTCCTGTCTGTCTCTCTTTCTCTTTTAATTCAATTAGCCAAAATATGGTACATCATTTGTATCAGATATAGAGTTCAACATTCACCAGTTGTATATAACACTCAGTGCTCATCACATCACATGCCCTCCTTAATGTTCATCACCTAGTTATCTCATCCCCCCACCCACCTCTCCTCTAGCAACCCTCAGTTTGTTTCCTAGAGTTAAGAGTCTCTCATGGTTTGTCTCCCTCTCTGGTTTCTTCCCATTCACTTTTCCCTCCCATCCCCTATGATCGATAATTGTCTTTCTGTGATTGACTTATTTCACTCAATATAATACCCTCTAGTTCCAACCATGTCAATGTACTTGGTAAGATTTCATCCTTTTGATGGCTGAGTAATATTGCATGGAATATATACAATATATATTATAATTTAATCATGGCATTAAGTGAAAAGAAATATATAATATATAATATATATATTATATATATTTATATATATATATATCTCCATCTGTCAATAGACATCTGGGTTCTTTTCACTTAATGCCATGATTAAATTATGTGTGACATACTAACAAGATAAACAAGATAATAGACATATGATGTGTACTGCAATATATCGTTGTTGTCCAATTTACTTGTAACAAAAATATTGTGTCAACAGCAGAGATTATGGTAGGATGAGGAACAAGCACTATCATGGCTACTTAACATAGCCTTGAAAGTCTTACATGCAGCAATTAGACAAGAAAAAAGTTATATAAAAAAAATTGGCAAATTGGCAAGAAGACTGTTACTGTTTTGCAGGTGACATGATGCTACATATAAGAAAGTACTAAAAGACTTCCCAGAGACTTTTAGAACCAATAAATAAATCTAATGTTATTTTAAGGTATGGAATTAATATATAAATTGTATTGTATTTTGTGTGCTAATAATCTCTATCTCTATCAGATAGAGAAATCAGAAAAATGTATTCTATCAAACAGAATATGATATCAAAATAATAAATTTAAGCAAGCTGGTGAAAAACCTGTACATTGAAGACTTTAAGATATTAATGAAATAAAGTACACATGAATAAATGGGGAAAAACATGCTCATAAATTGGTAGAATTAATATTGTTAAAATGCTATACTAATCAAAGCAATCTTACAGATTCAATAACATTCCTACCAAAATAACAATCACATTTCTCAAAGAAAAAAAAACAATTTTAAAATTTGTGTGGGCCACCTGGGTGGCACAGTCAGTTAACTATCTGCCTCTTGGTTTTGGCTCAGGTCATGGTATCAGATTTGTGAGATCCAGCCCCATGTTGGGCTCTGTGATCAGCACATAATGTGCTTAAGATTTCTCTCCCTCTCCATCTGCCCCTCCTCCCCATTCACTCAGTCTATAAAATAAATAAATCTTTAAGAATCAATAAATGAATAAAATTTCTGTGTAACCATAAAAGACCCCAAATATTCTAGAAAATCTTGAGAAAGAAGGTCAATGCCACAGGTATTTTACTCCCTGATTTTATTCTGTACTACAAAACTATACTGGTCAAGTTTGATATAAAAATATTGACATAAAAATAGACACATGGATCAATGGAACAAAATAGCCCAGAAATAAACCCACACATATATGGTTAATTAATTTTGTAATGGAGGCAAGAATATACACTCAGTAAAGACCAATCTTTTCAGTAAGTGATGCTGAGAAAACTGGATGCAAAAGACTAAAACTATAGAACAATCTTACACAACATACAAAAACCAACTCAAAATGCATTTCAAAACTAAATGTAAGGGGCCCCTGTGTGCCTCAGTTACTTAGGCTTCTGCCTTTTGATCTCAGTTTAGGTCTTGATCTCAGGGCTGTGTGTTCATGAGTTCTACCCTGGGTGTGTAACGTACTTAACAACAAAATGAAACAAAAATAACCCAAATTTAAGACCTGAAACCATAAAACTTACAGAAGAAAATATAGGTGATAATGTCCTTGACATTAGTTTTAAAGATGTTATTTTATCCCTCATTCCAAAGGCAAGGGAACAAAAGCAAAAATAAACATATGGGATTGCATTAAACTAAGAAGCTTCTGAGCAGCAAAAGAAACCATTAACAAAATGAATAACCAATCTGAATATCTATATGGAACCAGAAAAGACACCCACTAGCCAAAGTATGCTGAAAAAGAAAACTAAACCTGGAGGCATCACAATTCTGGACTTTAAGATACATTACAAAGCTGTAGTCATCCAGACAATATGATACTGACACTAAAATAAAAATACAGATCAATGGAACAGAATAGAGAATCCAGAAATGGACCCTTGACTCTATGGTCAATTAATCTGCAACAAAGCAGGATAGAATATCCAATAGAAAAAAAGAGAGTCTCTCAAAAAAATGATATTGGGAAAACTGGACAATATGCAGAAGAATGAAACTAGACCAATTTCTTAGAGTATACACAAAAATAAGCTCATAATCAATGAAAGAACTAAATATGAGACAGGAACCCATCAAAATGCTGTAAGAGAAGACATGCAGCAATCCCATTGACCTCAGCCACAGCAATTTCTTGCTAGGCACATCTCCAAAGGCAAAGGAGACAAAAGCAAAAATGAACTATTGAGACTTCATTGGGTTAAAAAGCTTTTGCACAGCAAAGGAAATAATCAACAAAACTAGAAGGTAACCTACAGAATGGGAGAAGATTTTGCAAATGGCATATCAGATAAAGGTTAATGTACAAAATCTATAAAGAACTTATCAAACTCAACCCCCCCCAAAAAAAAGCAAAACAAACAAACAAAAAATCTAGCCAGGAAATTGGTGGAAGACACGAACAAACATTTCTCCAAGGAAGACATACAAATGGTTAATAGACGAACAACAAAAAATGCTCAACATTGTTCTTCATCAGGGAAATACAAATCAAAGCCACAACGAGATACCACTTCACACCTGTTAAAATTAACAATTCAAGAAACCACAGATGTTGGCCAGGATACAGAGAATGAGGAACCCTCTTACACTCTTGGTGGGAATGCAAACTGTGGTACAGCCACTCTGGAAAACAGAGTATGGAGGTTTCTCAAAAAGTTAAAAGTTAAAAATAGAGTTAAAAATAGAACTACCCTATAACCCAGCAACTGTACTACTAGGTATTTACCCAATAAATAAAAAATAAATGATTCCAAGGAACTAATGCACCCTGATGTTTATAGAAGCAATGTCCACAAATGCAAAAATATGGAAAGAGGCCGGATGTCCATCAACCAATGAATAAAAAAAGAAAATAGTGGCATAGTTACATACATATACATATGCATGTATACATAGTTACATACATACATATATGTATATGTATATACACATACATATATATATTTCAGTCATAGTTTTATATATATATATATATATATATATATATATATTTCAGCCATCACAAAAAAATGAAATCTTATCCTTAGCAATGATATAGATGGAACTAGGTAGCATTATGCTGAGTGAAATAAGTCAGTCAGAGACAGACAAATGTCATTCAATTTCACTAATATGTGGAATTCAAAAAACAGAACAGATGAACATATGAGAAGGGAAGGAAAAATAAAATAAGATAAAAATAGAATAGGAGGTAAACCATAAGAGTCTTAACTATAGGAAACAAACAGGGTTGCTGGAGGGGTGGAGGGTGGGAAGATGGGTAACTGGGTGATGGGCATTAAAGGGGAGGCTTATGTGTGAGCGCTGGGTTTTATATTCAACTGATTAATCACTAAATTCTACCTCTGAAACTAATAATACACTATATGCTAACTAAATTGCATTTATTATTTCTTAAGATTTTATTTATTTATTCATGAGAGAGAGAGAGAGAGAGAGAGGCAGAGCCATAGGCAAAGGGAAAAGCAGGATCCCTGCAAGGATCCTGATGTGGGACTCCATCCCAGGACCCCAGAATCACAACCTGAGCCAAAATCAGACACTCAACTACTGAGCCACTTATGCACCCCTAAATAGAAGAACATATTCACAAATTATATTGGATAAAGTGCTAATATTCAAAATATATAAAGAATTTATAAAACTCAGTAACAAATTTAGTCTGATTTAAAATGGATAGTGGTTCTAAATAGACATAGACCCAAAGAAGACAAAGAGGACATAGAAATGGCCAACGGCCACGTGAAAAGGTTTTCAACACTACTAAATATCAGGGAGATGCAAATCAAATCCACAATGAGATCTCATCTTCACTTGTCAGAATGTCTATTATCAAAAAACAAGAAAGAAAAAGTTGGTAAGAATGTTTGCAGCAGCAATGTCCACAATAGCCAAACTGTGGAAGAAGTCTCGGTGTCCATCGAAAGATGAATGGATAAAGAAGATGTGGTTTATGTATACAATGGAATATTACTCAGCCATTAGAAATGACAAATACCCACCACTTGCTTCAACGTGGATGGAACTGGAGGGTATTATGCTGAGTGAAGTAAGTCAATGGGAGAAGGACAGTGTATGTTCTCATTCACTTGGGGAATATATAAAATAGTGAAAAGGAATAAGGAGGAAAGGAGAAAAAATGAGTGTGAAATATCAGAAAGGGAGACAGAACATGAGAGACTCCTAATTCTGGGAAACGAACTATGGATGGTAGAAAGAGAGGTGGGCAGGGGGTGGGGGTGACTGGGTGATGGGCACTGAGGGGGGCACTTGATGGGATGAGCAGTGGGTGTTATTCTATATTTTGGCAAATTGAACACCAATGGGCTTGATCATTTTAATTACTGACTTTGACAAAGTTTAATATCTTAATAATGCATTATGTAATCTCACTCATCAAATATTTAATAAGTGGTACAAGTATCACATTAATTCACTTCTTGGTGTGTTTTTAAATCATTTCTTTTCATGGTTATATATTATATTTGCTTTTAGTTGATTTTCTCTTATCTTAATTTTTCTTTAGCAATTTCTTTATTTTAGAAGGAGAGTGAGATGAGGGGGAGGAACAGAGGGAGAGGGAGACACACTATTTAGCAATCTCTACATTTAGTGGTGGAGCCAAATGATGGGCTTGATCCCATGGTCCTGGGATCATGACTTGAGCCATAAACCATGTTACAAGGCTTACTGACTGTGCCACCCAAGTGCCTCTGTCTCATTTTAATTTTAGTGAATCACAGCTTGTTAAAAGAATGTAGGAATATGGGAATCTTTAAAATCTTTGAAAATTAAAAAATTTTGTTATTCAAAGATTCAAATTTATGCTGGTCTTCTATACTTATAAGATAGTATTTTTAATAAAAGCTGTCAATAGGACACACCCCTTAACTGTTGACACTGATCTGAGGAAGTTTGATGCTGCCAGAATATAAGAGGCTTTCTCCTCCAGAACAGATGTCTTAGGATGACCCTGTTCAAAGAAGATACAGATCCAGCTTGTTGAAGTCATCATTTTTATCTTTGTGAGTAGGTCTTTCATAGTCATTTCTAATATCTAGTAATTTTTTATCAATCCTGAACTCTAGAAAATCCAAATTTGCATTACTTTCTCCATGTAGTTTTACCAATAAAATTACATGCTTATCTATCCCACAATGTGAAAAACTAAAAGGTATGCTAGCTGACACAAACATTGGGTAAAACCCATGCAATAACTTCTCAATTCAGTTACATAACTGATTTAGCTGTGATCATATTATTGTTAACAGAACCTATTGACTGATCATCCCAATATTCTGAGGAAAAATTATGATTTTGTGTTATGTTTGGGCAATGGGGATCAGAAAAATATGGAAGGAATATTATCGATGTGCTGTAAATTTTCTGTGACTATACTGAGAAAATGAAAAGGAATATTTATACTCCTCTGTGCCTTCTATTATCATTGAAAATATTTTGCAATTTAAAGACATACAATGTCATCATCATTGGTACTAAAGGACTGAATACAGAAAAATTGATAGCTGTTTTACACCAAAGAGAAAAAAAATAATCAGACTACTACATTTTGCATGTCTTAGACTATTCAAGGTTTAACTTTCTCTCTTCCACTTAATTACATTTAAATATTTTATTTATAGGATGAATTAATTTCTCATCTGGATTTCCAAACACTTTGAATACATAGTCAGTTAGTTAGGAATAATCCTATAGAATCCTCTTTGTGTAGATGTACTAATATTTTAATTAAGAACATTGTGTCTCTTGTGTAATACTGAAAGAATAGTTAAGAAATTTATTTTTTTAATTTTTTAAAATTTATTTATGATAGAGAGAGAGAGAGGCAGAGACACAGGCAGAGGGAGAGGCAGGCTCCATGCACCGGGAGCCCGACGTGGGACTCGATCCCCGGTCTCCAGGATCACGCCCTGGGCCAAAGGCAGGCACTAAACTGCTGTGCCACCCAGGGATCCCAATAGTTAAGAAATTTAAAACAAAAATAATTTAACATTATTATTTCTTGAAAAAAATATAATTTTCTATCAGTGATTTTATTAATTGATGTCTTTAATTGATTTTCTGGTAAATACTATAAACCAATAGCATGTTGAATAGACAATTAGTTCTATGACGGTGAAAATTTATACATATATTTCACCTTAAAGTAATGCATAGATAATGCCTAAATCCATTCAAAAGTTAAACGCTAATATTTCCAAATTAAAAAGAAACCCAAAATTATAAACATCAAAAGAAAAGGTATCATGACAAAAAGTATTTGATAAATTAAATAGTAATTTTAACTTCTGTAATGACTAAATTAATCTTCCTTACATATGTGTAAAGGGAAAAGAGAAGCTCAAATTTCTGTATTATTAAGCTATATTTGTTCACATTATAACAATTTTAAAAAATCTCATTAAAGTTAAATTTAAATATAAAGCTGAAGTGAATGAGAGCACTCAAATGTCTATAGATGGATGGAATTAATAAAGAAAATGTTACGTATACATAGAAAGGAATATTTCTCACCTTAGAACAGAAAGAAATTCTGACACATGTTATGACATGAATGACTTTTGAGGACATGATGTTAAGTGAAACAAGCCAATCCCAAAAGATAAATTCTGTAGAATTCCACTAGACTCAAGATCTTATAGTAATCAAATTTACAGAGCCAGACTAGAAAAATGTTGTTTTCTAGTTTCCAGGGACAGGGTGAAACAGGAAATCATTGCTTAATGGGTACAGAGTTTCTGTTATGGATTATGAAGAGTCCTGGAGTTATATATTGGTCATGGTTGCAGAATAACATGAATATACATAATGACACTATAATGACATACATTTAAAAATGTGTAAGATCACAGCAAAAGTTATTTTAGGAAACTTACCCAACACTCTGCAGTTATTAAATTACCGATTGACTTTAAGCATATGTTTAGTTTTATCGTTATTCAAGAATGAGAAAGTTTAGAATAATGGAAATAAGGCTTCAAATCAAAGAAAAGAGTTAGGGTGGTTTTGAGGTTATTCACAAAAGCAATAAAGATATCCATAATTAGGTAGTTATACAGTTACTAGGTGTGCAGGATGCAAGTTTTGCTGATATGGGCGTGTGCAAATAACAAAGTTTTAGGAAATGCAGTTAGGAGGAAGTATGTGTCCAGAGTATTTAAATTTGAAACAACCCACTAAAACCCTGAACTAGAATCCTTCTAAGACAATAATTATTCTGAAGCAGTGGAGTTAGGGATTGAATGAGATTTTTGCCCTGTCTTTCTCTGTTTTGATTAGCATTCCAATATTGGAGTCATATGGAATTTGCAGATAAATTGAATGACGATAGAAGAGGTAGATTCCTGACATCCAATTTCATTATTGAATTAGAATGTATCTTTGTGAATGAATTAGATTATTTATTTCTTCAAGTATGATCCCATTCATTCAATATGTGTAAACAGTTTCAGTATTAGAAGATCAGGGATGAAAATCACTTAGGAGATTTAGATTCTCTTGAGAATGAAGAAGAAATGAATTTATTTCTGTATTGGGTACTAATACGTTTTATTTTCACATTTCCCCCAAAAAGATCATGTATCTGTGACTTTCAGGAGAAACAGTATCATTACACAAAATCACTTTATATAGTTAATAAAATGTTGCATATAGTATCATAGTCTTGCTTTGGAGAACATATTTTTAAAAAGATTTTATTTATTTATTCATGAGAGAAACAGAGAGAGAGGCAGAGACACACACAAGGTGGAGGGAGGAGAAGCAGGCTCCACACAAGGAGCTCAATTTGGGACTCCATTCTGGGAATCTGGGAACACACTCTGAGCCAAAGACCAAAGCTCAACCGCTGACCCATCCAGGTGTCCCGGGGAACATATTCTAAGAAGTCAATTATTATATTCACTTTGTAACTTGATAAAATCAAAGGAAAAACACTAACAATTCCAAATTAAGTTAGGTTAATATCTACAGAATAATGTCTTATTTTTTTAATTCTTATTTTTATTTTATTTTATTTTTTTATAATAAATTTATTTTTTCTTGGTGTTCAATTTGCCAACATAAAGAATAACACCCAGTGCTCATCCCGTCAAGTGCCCCCCTCAGTGCCCGTCACCCAGTCACCCCCACCCCCCCACCCTTCTCCCCTTCCACCACCCCTAGTTCATTTCCCAGAGTTAGGAGTCTTTATGTTCTGTCTCCCTTTCTGATATTTCCCACACATTTCTTCTCCCTTCCCTTCTATTCCCTTTCACTATTATTTATATTCCCCAAATGAATGAGAACATATAATGTTTGTCCTTCTCCGATTGACTTATTTCACTCAGCATAATACCCTCCAGTTCTATCCACATCGAAGCAAATGATGGGTATTTGTCATTTCTAAAGGCTGAGTAATATTCCATTGTATACATAAACCACATCTTCTTTATTCATTCATCTTTCGATGGACACCGAAGCTCCTTCCACAGTTTGGCTGTTGTGGACATGGCTGCTAGAATAATGTCTTCTACTTCTGACACTTGAAAATATGACTTCTCTTATTTGGAAAGAAAAAAATGCCTTCCCAGATTAATCAATGTAAGAAAAATTATCAGATTTTGGTAGGTTTAAATAAATTTTTTGTGTTATATATACATATTCCTCATTAATAAGTGCCTAGCTTTTATATTTCTGAACACATTAATTTAATTCAGCTACTAAGAATGTTGATTATTCATAATAAAAGCAAATACAAACATAAAGGAAAAGGTGAATAGTTTACTTCTTCTGCATGATGTTGATATCAAATAGTACAAGATATGCTGACAACTTACACTCAATTTATCATGAAATTTTATTGATGATACCATTTAAGCAAATAAACTTGAGAAAAATTATTTAAAAGGTAGAATTAATTTTATCCTCAAGTTAAAAACCCTGCAAATCACTGATGAAGGATTCTAAATAGATTTCAACACTTTTGAGCAAATGATTTTCATGAAAAATGTAATTGAAATAGAACACTGTAAATGATGAAAACTATCAAATATTTCTTCATTTGCAGAGTTATTCCTTTCTGAAATCATGAACATCTGGAACACCACCTCAGATTTCATTCTCCTGGGACTCTTTAACTACACAGAAGCCCACCTATTTCTCTTTGTGATGATTCTGACAATTGCCTTCAGCTCCCTGGTGGGCAATGCCCTCATGATTCTCCTGATTCACCAAGATTTCCAGCTCCACACACCCATGTACTTCCTACTGAGTCAACTCTCCCTCATGGACATGATGCTGATCTCCACCATTGTGCCCAAAATGGCAGCTGACTACTTGAGTGGCAAGAAGTCCATCTCCCCAGCTGGCTGCGGGTTGCAGATATTTTTCTTCCAAACTTTGGGAGGGAGTGAGTGCTTCCTCTTAGCAACCATGTCCTATGACCGCTATGTGGCTGTTTGCCACCCACTGAGGTACCCCATTCTCATGAGCTGGCAATTATGCCTGAGAATGACAGTGGGGTCCTGGTGCTTGGGGGCAGCTGATGGGCTCATGCAGGCTGCTGCCACCCTGAGTTTTCCATTCTGTGATGCACATGAGATCAATCATTTCTTCTGTGAGGCCCCCACTCTGGTGCGTTTGGCTTGTGCTGACACGTTTGTTTTTGAGTATGTCATGTATATCTGCTGTGTATTAATGCTGCTGGTTCCGTTTTCTCTCATCCTGATTTCCTATAGTCTCATCCTTGCTGTGGTTCTCCAGATGCGTTCTAGAGAAGCCCGCAAGAAAGCTTTTGCCACCTGCTCCTCACATCTGACTGTGGTGGGACTCTTTTATGGAGCAGCTATTTTTATTTACATGAGACCCAAATCCTACAGGTCAGCTAACCACGATAAAGTGGTGTCAGCCTTCTATACTATCTTCACCCCAGTGCTGAACCCCATTATCTACAGTCTTAGAAACAGTGAAGTCAAAGGAGCCCTGAGAAAGTGTATGGGTCAATGTGCTACCATAAATCATGAGTAAGAGTACATTTGTTTGCACTAAATTTCAAGCTCTTACAATACTGACTGTGTGAGATTTCTGAAAGAATAGTTATATATGCATTATGTCTGTTAATTGTTAACATTTTGCTTTGAAATGCAGGCACAACTCTATATTTACCATTTTTCATGCATAACAATTTATTGTATTTAAAAATTGTTTAACACCCAGGGCTCATCCCATCAAGTGCCCCCCTCAGTGCCTGTCACCCATTCACCCCCACCCCCGGCCCTCCTCCCCTTCCACCACCCCTAGTTCATTTCCCAGAGTTAGGAGACTTCCATGTTTCTTCTCCCTTTCTGATATTTCCTGAAAATGTCAAAGTTACACAGGGCAATTTACACATTTAATGAAATCCCTATCAAAATACCATGGACTTTCCTCAGAGAGTTGGAACAAATCATCTTAAGATTTGTGAGGAATCAGAAAAGACCCCGAATAGCCAGGGGAATTTTAAAAAAGAAAACCATAGCTGGGGGCATCACAATGACAGATTTCAGGTTGTACTACAAAGCTGTGATCAACAAGACAGCATGGTACTGGCACAAAAACAGACACATAGATCAATGGAACAGAATAGAGAATCCAGAAGTGGACCCTCAACTTTATGGTCAACTAATATTCAATAAAGGAGGAAAGACTATCCACTGGAAAAAAGACAGTCTCTTCAATAAATGGTGCTGGGAAAATTGGACATCCACATGCAGAAGAATGAAACTGTACCACTCTCTTTCACCATACACAAAGATAATTGCAAAATGGATGAAAGATCTAAATGTGAGACAAGATTCCATCAAAATTCTAGAGAACACAGGCAACACCCTTTTTGAACACGGCCACAGTAACTTCTTGCAAGATTCTTCCACGAAGGCAAAAGAAACAAAAGCAAAAATGAACTATTGGGATTTCATCAAAATAAGAAGCTTTTGCACAGCAAAAGCAACAAACTCAAAGACAACCTACAGAATGGGAGAAGGTATTTGCAAATGATGTATCAGATAAAGGGCTAGTGTCCAAGATCTGTAAAGAACTTATTAAACTCAACAGCAAAGAAACAAACAATCCAATCATGAAATGGGCAAAAGAGATGAACAGAAATCTCACAGAGGAAGACATAGACATGGCCAACACGCACATGAGAAAATGCTCTGCATCAATGGCCATCAGGGAAATAAAATCCAAACCACAATGAGATACCATCTCACACCTGTGAGAATGGGGAAAATTAACAAGGCAGGAAACCACAAATGTTGGAGAGGATGCAGAGAAAGGGGAACCCTCTTGCACTGTTGGTGGGAATGTGAACTGGTGCAGCCACTCTGGAAAACTGTGTGGAGGTTCCTCAAAGAGTTAAAAATAGACCTTCCCTACACCCAGCAATTGCACTGCTGGGGATTTACCCCAAAGATACAGATGCAATGAAACGCCAGGACACCTGCACCCCGATGTTCATAGCAGCAATGTCCATAGTAGCCAAACTGTGGAAGGAGCCTCGGTGTCCATCGAAAAATGAATGGATAAAGAAGATGTGGTTTATGTATACAATGGAATATTCCTCAGCCATTAGAAACGACAAATACGCACCGTTTGCTTCAACATGGGTGGAACTGGAGGGTATTATGCTGAGTGAAGTAAGTCAATCAGAGAAGAACAAACATTATATGGGTCTCATTCATTTGGGGGATATAAATGGGTCGGAAATATCTTTCATTCTTTTTGAATTCTGACTGCTGAGGCTAAGACTTCCAGGGCTATGTTAAATAATAATGGTGAGAATGGACATTCTTTCTTTTTCTGACAATAGGAAAAGGTCTTAGTTTTTCCTCATTTGGATGATATCTGAGGATCTTTCATATTTGGCTTTATGATTTTGAGGTATAACCCCTCTATACCTATGTTATGGTGGTATTTATCAAGAATGCTTGCTGTGTTTTGTCAAATGTTTTTTTCTGCATCACTCTGTAGAATAATATATTTTTATCCTTTCCTTTAGTAATGTGTATCATGTTGATTGATTTTCAAATGTTGAATCACCCCTGAACCTAGGAATAAACCCCCCTTGATCATGGTCAATAATTTTTAATGCACCGTGGGATTAAATTTCTTAGAATATTTTTGAGAATTTTTGCATCCATATTGATCAGGTATTTTGGACTATAATTCTCCTTCTTAGTGTGGTATTTGTCTGATTTTGAAATCAACATAGTGTTGGCCTTTTAGAATGAGTTTGGAAATTTCCTTCCATTTCTATATTTAGAACATTTGAGAAGAGTAGGTATGAAGTGTTCTTTAAATATTTTGTAGAAGGCAGCCCAAGTGGCTCAGTGGTTTAGCACTGCCTTCGGCCCAGGTTGTGATCCTGGAGTCCCAGATTGAGTCCCACGTCAGGTTCCCTGCATGGAGTCTTCTTCCCCTCTGTCAGTCTGTTCCTCTCTCTCTCTGTCTCTCTCTCTCTGTCTCTCATGAATAAATAAGTAATATCTTTAAATATATAATTATATAATTCTATATATATAATTCTACATATATAATTATAATTATATATATATATATATATATATATATATATATATATATATATATATATATATATATATAGTAGAATTATTCTCAAAAGCCATCTGGCCCAGAAATTTTGATCATTGGGAGATTTTCTTTTGTTCTTGTTGTTATAGGGAATTTTTTTATTACTGATTCCATTTCTTTGCTGGCTATGTGTCTTGTTCAAATTTCCCATTTCCTCCCATTTTAGTTTTAGTTTCCTCCCATTTTAGTCTATTTCTTCCAGATGCCTAATTTGTTGGCATATATTTTTTTCATAAGACTCTCTTATAATCAATTGTATTCCTGTGGTGTTGGATGGGCTCCTCTCTCTTTCATTCATGATTTTATTTATTTAGTTTTTCTCTTTCTATCTCACTCATAAGTCAGGGTAGGTGTTTATCAATTTTATGAATATTTTTATAGAAGCAGCATTATTTTCATTGATCTGTTGAACTGTTTGCTGTTGTTGCTTCTATATCATTTATCTCTGCTCTATTCTTTCTTATTTCTCTCTTTAGCTACCTTTAAGCTTTCTTTAATGATTCTCTTCTTTCTCTCTTAGGTATTAAGGTAAGTTATGTATTTGAGACTCTTCTTCCATCTTGAAGTACCTCTCTATTGCAATATACTTGGCTCTTAAAAGTGCCTTTGCTTCATTCCACATATTTTTTTAATAATAAATTTATTTTTTATTGGTGTTCAATTTGCCAACATACAGAATAACACCCAGTGCTCATCCTGTCAAGTACCCCCCTCAGTGCCCATCACCCAGTTGCCAACACCCCCTGCCCTCCTCCCCTTCCACCACCCCTAGTTCTTTTCCCAGAGTTAGGAGTCTTCATGTTCTGTCTCCCTTTCTGATATTTCCTACCTGTTTCTTCTCCCTTCCCTTCTATTCGCTTTCACTATTATTTATATTCTCCAAATGAATGAGAAAATATAATGTTTGTCCTTCTCCGATTAACTTATTTCACTCAGCATAGTACCCTCCAGTTCCATTCTCGTTGAAGCAAATGGGTATTTGTCATTTCTAATGGCTGAGTAATATTCCATTGTATACATAAACCACATCTTCTTTATCCATTCATCTTTCGATGGACACCGAGGCTCCTTCCACAGTTTGGCTATTGTGGACTTTGCTGATAGAATAATGTCTTCTACTTCTGACACTTGAAAATATGACTTTTCTTATTTGGAAAGAAAAAAATGCCTTCCCAGATTAATCAATGTAAGAAAAATTATCTGATTTTGGTAGGTTTAAATGTTTGTCCTTCTCCGATTGACTCATTTCACACAGCATAATACCCTCCAGTTCCATCCACGTTAAAGCAAATGGTGGGTATTTGTCATTTCTAATGGGTAAGTAATATTTTTAAATGTTGTGTATTCATTTTTAGTTTTTTTCATGTTTGTTTGTTTTTGTAACTTCTTCTTCATTTCCTGACTAACCAGCAACATATTCCTGAAGCAATATGTTCTTAAACCACTATGTCTTTGTGGTATTTCCTTTTTATTTCTTCTGGTTGACTTCAATTTTCTTAGCATTGTGGTCTGAAAATATGCCTAATATATCTCAATCTCTTTGTACTTATTGAGGCCTGGATTATGACCCAGAATAGACCTGATTAATTTGAGAGAGTGACCAGTGTACACTTGAAAAGAATGTGTATTCTCATTCTTTATAATTAAATGTTCTGAATATATCTCTTAATTCCATTGAGTCAAGTCTGCCATTCAAAGCCCTTGTGTCCTTATTAATTTTCTGTTTGATTATCTGTACATTGATGTAAGTGGGATGTCAAAGTCCCTACTTTTATTCTAGTATTACCAATGAGTATCATCATAGTTGTTAATTAATTTGTATATTTTGGTGCTCCCAAATTAGAGGCATAATTATTTACAATTATCATTTTTCCTTGATGGATAGATCCTCTAATTAATATATAGTCCCTATCTTCCTCTATTGTTACAGTCTTTGGTTTAAAACCTAGTTTGTGCTGATATAGGCATGGCTTCTCAGGCTTACTTTTAATGTCCATTAGCATGAAAAATGGTTTTCCATTCCCTCACTGCCAATCTGCGGGTGTCTTTAGGTCTAAAATGAGTCTCTTGTAGGGAGAATATATATGGGTCTTGTTTTTGTTTGGTTTGTTTTTTAGTGTTTTTTTTCATAGATCCAATATCATACTCTATGTTTCTGGGGAATTTAGTGCACTTACATTCAGAGTGATTATTGATGGATATGAATTTACCTGTCATTGTGTTACCTGTAAAGTTGGTATTCCTGGTGATTTTTCTGTTCCTTTCCTGTCTCTGTTGCTTTTGTGTCCTTTCCCACTCAACAAGTCCCCTTCAATATTTCTAATGTGACTGATTTAATGGTCAGAAATTTTATTTTATTTAGCATGTCTTTGTCTGTTATTTTTAAATTAATTAAAAAATCATTATTTTCTTCTAAATATGGCTTTTTCTTGTCCACCTCAAAAATTTCCTTTACCATTTTTATAAGGTCAGTTTTGTGATACTGAAGTCCCTTAACATTGATTTCAGAAATTATTTCTCTTTAAATTCTAAATGATGTCCTTGTTTGGTAGAATATACTTGGGTCTAGGTTTTTATTTGGTTTTAGTTCTCTTCCCTTCCTCTGTTTGATTATATCATTCCACTTTCTTCTGGCTTGCAAGTTTCTGTTGAAAAATGATGTGATAGCCATATGGAGTTTTTCCTTTATGTAACATTTTACATTTCTCTTGATGCTTTTATTTTTAGTTTTTTTTTCTCTTTATGCTTTTAAAATTCTGTCTTTATCTTTGACTTCTGACATTTTAATTGTTGGTGTTAGGTGTGGAACTATTTGGTTTCATCATGTTTAGAATTCTCTGTAGTTTCTGAAGATGAGCGATTTTTTCCATTTCCTCTCTCTCTCTTTCTTTTTCACACACACACAGACACACACAGCGATCTAGACAAAATGACAAGATTGGGGATTTCACCCAAAAAGAAATATAGGAAAAGGTCACATCCAGGGGTTTCATCCAAACAGATATAAGTACATGCCTGAATCAGAATTTAAGCCAACAACCTAAGATTACTATAAGGACTTATGAAAAACATAGTAGACCCCAGAGATTCCTTACTACACAGATAAAAGAACTAAAAACTGGTCAGACAAAAAAAAAAACCTATAACTGATATGCAAAACCAACTGATTGCAATAACAATTATTATTCATCAAGTAGATGAATGAAACAGCAATATAGAAGATAAAATGATGGAAAATAATGAAGTGGAAAAGAGGGAATAAAAATTATTAGATTACAAAAATAGATTTAGGGAACTGCATGAATTCTTCAGGTATAATAACATAGGAGGCCCATAAAGAGAAGAGAGAAAACTGAGGTTGAAAGCTGATCTGAGCAAATTATAGCTGAAAACTTCCTTGTTCTGGGGAAAGAAACAGACATCAAAATTCCTGAAGTGCATAGAATTTCCATCAAATAAACAAAATCTAGCCCACACCAAGACATATCATCACCAAATTCACAAAATATATAGACCAAGAAGGAATGATGAATTTAGTAAGTTCTTTATAGATCTTGCATAGTAGCCCTTTATCTGATATGTCATTCGCAAATATCTTCTCCCATTCTGTACATTGTCTTTTAGTTTTGTTGACTGTTTCTTTTGCTGTAAAGCTTTCTATCCTGATTAAGTCCCAGTAGAAGACATTTGGGGCTAAAGGGACACTTATAGTATAAAGGGCTAGTATCCACAATCCATAAAGAACTTATTAAACTTAACACTCAAGAAACAAAAAAAAAAATCCAATCATGAGATGGGCAGAAGACATTAACAGAAATTTCACCAAAGAAGACATACACATGGCCAACAAGCACATGAGAAAATGCTCCACATCAGGGAAATACAAATCAAGACCACAATGAGATACTACCTCACACCAGTGAGAATGGCAAAAATTAGCAAGATAGAAAACAAATGTTGGAGAGGATGTGGAAAAATGGGAACATTCTTGTTGGTAGGAATGCAAACTGGTGCAGCCACTCTGGAAAACAATGTGGAGGTTCCTCAAAAAGTTAAAAATAGAGCTCCCATATGACCCAGCAATTGCAGTACTGGGTATTTACCCCAAAGATAAGGATGCAGTGAAATGCCGGGACACCTACACCCAAATGTTCATAGCAGCAATGTCCACAATAGCCAAACCGTGGAAGGAGCCCTGATGTCCTTCGACAGATGAATGGATGAAGAAGATGTGACAAATACCCACCATTTGCTTTGACATGGATGGAACTGGGGGATATTATGCTGAGTGAAGTAATTCAATTGGAGAGGGACAATCATCATATGGTTTCACTCATATGGGGAATATAAGAAATAGTGAAAGGGATTATAAGGGAAAAGAGGAGAATTGAGTGGCAAAATTAGGGAGCGAAACCATGAGAGACTCCTAACTCTGGGAATTAAACAAAGGGTTGTGGAATAGGAGGTTAGTAGGAGGATGGGGGTAATTGGGTGAAAGGCACTGAGGAGGGTACTTGATGGGATGACCACTGGGTGTTATCCTATATGTTGGCAAATTGAACTTCAACAAAAGCAAGTTAAAAAATTTTTTAAAGGAATGCTAAAAGAGGCAAGGGGAAAAGGGGCCTTAACCTACTAGGGATGACAAGTGAGGTCTGCAGCAGTTGGTCCACTGAAAATTCGAAGACCAGAAGAGAGTAGCAAGATATATTCAATGTACTGAATGGGAAAAGTATTCATCCAAGAAACCTTTATTCATCCAGCTTGTTCTTCACAATAGAAGGAAAACAGATAAAGAGTTTTCCAGACAAAGACATACTAAATAAAATAAAATTTCCAGACAAAGACATGCTAAATAAAATATGTACAACTGATGAATAACTAAATATTGCCTCTGAAAACGAAAATGTTCTGCATGTTAATGAAATTGTTTTTTTAATAAAAAAGAGGGAAAAGGTCAATGAAATCAAAACTTTGTTCTTTGAAAAAATAAATACATTTGTTAATTCTTTACTCAGACTCATCAAAAACATTGAAAACAGACATCAATAACTTCAGAAACTAAACAGAGGAAATAACCATCATCTACCACAAAAATACAAATAGTTATAAGACACTCCCAGGCAATAACATATAGAAACAAATTGGACAATCTAAAAGAAATATATAAATATCTAAAAACATACAATCTTCCAAGCTGAATCAGGCAGAAATAGAAAATTTGAGTTGATTAATTATATAATAATTAAATTACACTCAAATGATAATTTTTGAACACTACCTCTGAAATCAATTATGTACTATATGTTGTCTAATTGAATTTAAATTAAAAAATAAAATATAAAAAAACTAAGTAAATAAATTGAATCAATAATCAAAAACACGGGATCACTGGGTGGCTCAGGCCAGGGCGTGATTCTGGAGTCCTGGGATCAAGTCCCACATCGGTCTCCCTGCACGGAGCCTGCTTCTCCCTCTGCCTGTGTCTTTGCCTCTCTCGCTCTGTCTCTCTCAGGAATAAATAAATAAATAAATAATAAAATCTTTTAAAAAATAACCAAAAGAAACAAAATACTCTGGACTTTGTCTATATACATACCATATGTCACTTATCTCTAAGTATTGATGGATACTTAGATTGCTTCCATGTCTTCATTACAGTTAATAATGCTACAGTAAATACAGGATTGGTATTTTCTTCCTTGGCTATAAACTCAATAGTGGGATTATTGTATCATACACTAGTTCTATTTTTTAAGGTGGCTGGGGTTAAGGAATTGGGCTAAATGGATGAAGGGTAATGGGAGATATGCTGTTCCAGTTATGGAATGCATTAATTATGGCAATAAAAGATATGACATGAGGAGTATATTTAGTGATACTGTCATAGCAAAATATGGACACGGATGGTAACTACACTCATGGTGATCATTGTTGTGCCCAAGATTGCGAATCTGAGAAAACCACCAAGGAGTCGACACCGATGCAAACACACGAGGGTTTATTTACAAGCTCGAGCTTGGGTCCAAAAATAGCTGATACAGCGGAGCAGGGACTTGGATCCTGAAGTGAGTTACAGCTGGGTCTTATTAGCAAGCTCGAGCTTGGGTCCAAGTATACCCGACACAGCAGAGCAGGAACTTGGACCCCGAGGAGGGGTTACAGCTGGGTTTTTATGGGCTTTTCTAGGGGATTTTCAGAAGGGGTGGAGGAATTTATTAAGCTCTGTTTTCATTCCAATATGGGACTTTCTGTCTCTGTCAAGGGCGTTCTAAGCTCTGTTCCCATTCTGATATGGGATTTTCTGTCAAGGGCACTAAACTCTGTTCTTATTCTGTTATGGGACTCTCTGTCAAGGGTGTTCTGGGGTTTTTCCTGTGAAGTTCAGCTCTTATTCACAGGGGCCTGAGATGGCTATACTTGTGCTAATGCTAAACTTGAGGTGTAATGGCCTTAATTTTCTCGGCCTCCACAAGCACAATAAAATTTGTAAATTTGTCAAATAAATATGGCATCCACTTGAAACTAATGTAACACTATAAGCCAACTATACTCAAAATAAAAATAAAAATTTAACAATGAAAAATTAAAACCAAACATAACAAAACAACAATCTCCCAACAAATGATGGTCAGGTAAAAATGCCTTCATAGGTGAATTCTACCAAACATTTAGAGAGGAGGGAAACTCTATTCTAATTATATCAAAAAATAAAAGAGTTACTTCTTAATTCATTCTAACAAGCCAGAATTACTCTAATACTAAGATTAGAGAAAACTATTACAGAAAAATTCTAGATGAATATCCCTGATGAATGCAAATGCAAACTCCTTAACTAAATATTAGCAATTCACATTTAACAATACCTTGAAGTGCTCATTCATCACAGTTAAATGAAATGTATGCCAGGGATGGAGGAATTTGTCAGTTTTTGCAGTTCAATCAACACAATATATCACATCAATAAAATAAAAACATCTTATGATTATCTCAATAGGTACAACAAAAACATTGTCAAAATTCATTAATAATAAAAATATTGATTCATAATAAAAACTAAAGTGGGGTTACAGTCTACATAGCACAGTATGATAAAGGATATATTGAAAAATAAGCAAACAATCACAACAACAACAAAACATTTAACATCATACTCAATTGTATAAAAGTGAGCTTTTCTCAAAGATCTGGAACAAGACAAAGATATCTACCATGCCACTTTCTTGCCAACATAGTACTAGAAGTCCTAGCCACAGTAATCAGGCAGGAAAATGAAATAAAAGTCATCCAAACTGATAAGGAAGCAGTTAAACCGCCATCAATTTTGAACATTATACTACATATAGAAAACACTAAAAACTGAAACAGAGTACCATGAGATGTGACAAATGAATTCATTCAGGTTAAGAATACAAAATTTATATACAGTAATTGGTTGTGTTTCTGCACACTAATAAAGAAATATTAGACAGAGAAATTAAGGGATGTCTGAGTAGCTCAGTGGTTGAGTGTCTGCCTTTGGCTCAGAGGGTGATCCCAGAGTCCTAGGACCCAGTCCCACATTGGTATCCTGGCATGGAGCCTGCTTCTCCCTCTGCCTATGTCTCTGCCTCCCTCTCTGTGTCTCTTATGAATAAATAAATAAAATATTTTTTAAAAAAGAAAGGGAGATTAAGAAAATAATTGTATTTACAATTGTCCACAAAGAATGGAATACCTAGGGATAAGATTAACCAAGTTGGTGAAAGCTCTATGTTCTGAAAACTATAAAACACTGCTGAAAGAAATTTAAGAGGACAAAAACATTTGTTTTTGCAAATGATTGCAAACGTTGCAAAGATATTGCCTGCTATGCATTATTGTTAATATGTCTATAAAATATCCAACACAATCCTCATACTTAATGTAATACCGACCAGTTTTCACAGAACTACAACACATAATTTGAAAATTTGTATTGGAATCACAAAACTTTGAATAGCCAAAACAATCTTGAAAAGAAGAACAAACCCACATTTCAAGATAAAGTACAAAGTTGTGTAATCAAGAGTATTGTATAGGGCAGCCCCAGTGACGCAGCGGTTTAGTGCGGCCCGCAGCCCAGGGCCTGATCCTGGAGACCCGGCATCCAGTCCCACGTCGGACTCCCTGCAGGGAGCTAGCTTCTCCCTCTGCCCATGTCTCTACATCTCTCTCTCTCTCTCTCTCTCCCCCACCCTCGTTCTGTGTGTCTCTATGAATAAATAAATAAAATATTTAAAAATAAAAAAGGAGTATTGAACTAGTACACAAATAGAAAAAAAATTAATGGACCAGAATAGAAAGACTCAAAATACACCCGTGTTTATATGGTCAGTTCATCTGTGGCATGGAAGGGAAAAATATTTATTTATTTATTATTTTTTTATAAATTTATTTTTATTGATGTTCAATTTGCCAACATATAGAAAAACACCCAGTGCTCATCCCGTCAAGTGCCCACCTCAGTGCCCGTCACCCAGTCACCACCCCCCCCCCGCCCACCACCCCTTCCACCACCCCTAGTTCGTATCCCAGAGGTAGGAGTCTTCATGTTCTGCCTCCCTTTCTGATATTTTACACTCATTTTTTGTCCTTTCCCCTTTATTCCCTTTCACTATTTTTTATATTCCCCAAATGAATGAGACCATATAATGTTTGTCCTTATATGACTTATTGACTTCTTTCACTCAGCATAATACCCTCCAGGTCCATCCACGTCAAAGCAAATGGTGGGTATTTGTCGTTTCTAATGGCTGAGTAATATTCCATTGCACACATAAACCACATCTTTTTTATCCATTCATATTTCGATGGACACCAAGACTCTTTCCACAGTTTGGCTACTGTGGACATTGCTGTTATAAACATCGGGGTGCAGGTGTCCCGGCGTTTCATTGCATCTGTATCTTTGGGGTAAATCCGCAACAGTGCAATTGCTGGGTCGTAGGGAAGGTCTATTTTTAACTCTTTGAGGAACCTCCACACAGTTTTCCAGAGTGGCTGCACCAGTTCACATTCCCACCAACGGTGCAAGAGGGTTCCCTTTTCTCCACATCCTCTCCAACATTTGTGGTTTCCTGCCTTGTTAATTTTCCCCATTCTCACAGGTGTGAGGTGGTATCTCATTGTGCTTTTGATTTGTATTTCCCTGATGGCAAGTGATGCAGAGCATTTTCTCATGTGCTTGTTGGCCATGTCTATGTCTTCCTCTGTGATATTTCTCTTCATGTCTTTTGCCCATTTCATAATTGGAATGATTTTTTTTGCTATTGAGTTTAATAAGTTCTTTATAGATCTTGGAAACTAGCCCTTTATCTGATACGTCATTTGCAAATACCTTCTCCCATTCTGTAGGTTGTCTTTTAGTTTTGTTGACTGTATCCTTTGCTGTGCAAAAGCTTCTTATCTTGATGAATTCCCAATAGTTCATTTTTGCTTTTGTTTCTCTTGCCTTCATGGATGGATCTTGCAAGAAGTTACTGTGGACGAGTTCTAAAAGGGTGTTGCTTGTGTTCTCCTCTAGGATTTTGATGGAATCTTGTCTCCCACTAATATCTTTCACCAATTTGGGTTGATGTTTGGTGCAAGAGAATGGTCTAGTTTCATTCTTCTGCATGTGGATGTCCAATTTTCCCAGCACCATTTATTGAAGAGACTGTCTTTTTTTTTCCAGTGGATGGTCTTTCCTGCTTTGTCAAATATTAGTTGACCATAAAGTTCAGGGTCCACTTCTGGATTCTCTATTCTGTTCCATTGATCTATGTGTCTGTTTTTGTGCCAGTACCACACTGTCTTGATGACCACAGCTTTGTAGTACAACCTGAAATCTGGCATTGTGATGCCCCCAGCTATGATTTTCTTTTTTAATATTCCCCTGGCTATTTGGGGTCTTTTCTGATTCCACACAAATCTTAATAATTTGTTCCAACTCTCTGAAGAAAGTCTATGGTATTTTGATAGGGATTGCATTAAACGTGTAAATTGCCCTGCGTAGCATGGACATTTTCACAATATTAATTCTTCCAATCCATGAGCATGGAATTTTTTCCCATCTCTTTGTGTCTTCCTTAATTTCTTTCAAAGTCTTCTGTAGTTTTTAGGGTATAGATCTTTACTTCTTTGGTTAGGTTTATTCCTAGGTATCTTATGCTTTTGGATGCAATTGTAAATGGGAATAACTACTTAATTTCTCTTTCTTTGGTCTCATTGTTAGTGTATAGAAATGCCACTGATTCTGTGCATTGATTTTGTATCCTGCCACACTACCGAATTGCTGTATGAGTTCTAGCAATCTTGGGGTGGAGTCTTTTGGGTTTTCTATGTAGAATATCATGTCATCAGTGAAGAGGGAGAGTTTGACTTCTTCTTTGCCAATTTGAATGCCGTTCATTTCTTTTTGTTGCCTGATTGCTGATGCTGGGACTTCTAGTACTATGTTGAATAGCTGTGGTGACAGTGGACATCCCTGTCCTGTTCCTGATCTTAGGGGAAAGGCTCCCAGTGTTTCCCCATTGAGAATGATATTTGCTGTGGGCTTTTCGTAGATCGCTTTTAAGATGCTGAGGAATGTTTCCTCTATCCTTACACTCTCAAGAAGTTTGATAAGGAATGGATGCTGTATTTTGTCAAATGCTTTCTCTGCATCTATTGAGAGGATCCTATGGTTCTTGTTTTTTCTCTTGCTGAAATGATGAATCACATTGATTGCTTTACGAGTTTTGAACCAGCCTTGTGTCCCGGGGATAAATCCCACTTGGTCATGGTGAATAATTTTCTTAATGTACTGTTGGATCCTATTGGCTAGTATCTTGTTGAGAATTTTTGCATCCATGTTCATCAGGGATATTCGTCTATAATTCTCCTTTTTGGTGGGGTCTGGTTTTGGAATTATGGTGATGGTGGTCTCATAGAATGAGTTTGGAAGTATTCCAACCCTTTCTATCTTTCGGAACAGATTTAGTAGAATAGGTATTGTTTTTTCTTTGAACGTTTGATAGAATTCCCTGGGAAGCCATTGGGCCTGGACTCTTGTGTCTTGGGAAGTTTTTGGTGACTGCTTCAACTTCCTTACTGGTTATCAGCCTGTTCAGGTTTTCTATTTCTTCCTGTTCCACTTTTGGTAGTTTTTGGTGTTCCAGAAATATGTCATTTCTTCTAGATTGCTTAATTTATTGGCGTATAGCTGTTCATAATAAGTTTTTAAAATTGTTTGTATTTCCTTGGTGTTGGTGGTGATCTCTCCTTTTTTTATTCATGATTTTATTAATTTGAGTCTTCTCTCTCTTCTTTTTAATAAGGCTGGCTAATGGTTTATCTATCTTTTTAATTCTTTCAAAGAACCAACTCCTGGTTTTGTTAATCAGTTCCACAGTTCTTCTTGTATCTATTTCATTGAGTTCTGCATGATTCTTTATTACTTCTCTTCTTCTGCTGGATGTAGGATCTATTTGCTTTTTTTTTCTCCATCTCCTTTAGGTGCAAGGTTCGCTTTTGTATTTGAGTTATTTCCATTTTGTGGATGGATGCTTGTATTGTGATGTATTTCCCCCTTAGGACTGCTTTTGCTGCATCCCAAAGATTTTGAATGGTTGTATCTTCATTCTCATTAGTTTCCATGAATCTTTTTAATACTTCCTTAATTTCCTAGTTGACCCTTTCATCTTTAGCAGGATGGTCCTTAACCTCCACGTGTTTGAAATCCTTCCAAACTTCTTGTGATTTAGCTCTAGTTTCAAAGCATTATGGTCTGTAAATATGCAGAGGACGATCCCAATCTTTTGGTATCAGTTAAGATCTGATTTGTGACCCAGTATGTGGTCTATTCTCGAGAAAGTTCCATGTTCACTTGAGAAGAATGTGTATTCAGTTGCGTTTGGATGTAAAGTTCTGTAAATTTCTGTGAAATCCATCTGGTCCAGAGTATCATATAAAGCTCTTCTTTTTTTGGAGTGATTGTGCTTAGATCTGTTGATTGTAGAAAGCACTGCTTCATGTTACGAAGTATAAGTGTATTATTATCTAAGTATGTCTTAACTTTGGTTATTAATTGATTGATATACTTGGCAGCTCTAACATTTGGGGCATAAATATTGATGTTTGTTAGACCCTCTTTTTGGATAGATCATGTAAGTATGATGTGGTGTCCTTCTTCATGTCTTACTACAGTCTTTGTGATAAACTTTATCTGATACAAGGATGGCTACCCCCGCTTTCTTTTGAGGAACATTTGAATGGTAAATGGTTCTCCAACCTTTTATTTTCAGGCTGTAGGTGTCTTTATGTCAAAATGAGTCTCTTATAAACAGCAAATAGATGGTCTTGCTTTTTTATCCAGTCTGAAACCCTGTGCCTTTTGATCGGGTCATTAAGCCCATTCATGTTCAGAGTTACTATTGAAATATATGAGCTTAGTGTCATCAGTCCCTGTTTTTGTGGATTGTTTCCTTGGACTTCCACTTTCTTTTACAGGGTTCCCCTTAATAATTCTTCCAGAGCCAGTTTGGTGGTCACATATTCTTTCAGTTTCCGCCTATCTTGGAAGCTCTTTATCTCTCCTTCTATTCTGAATGAGAGCCTTGCAGGATAAAATATTCTTGGCTGCATGTTCTTCTCATTTAGTAGCCTGAATATATCTTGCCAGCCCTTTCTGCCCTCCAGGTCTCTGTGGAGAGGTCTGCTGTTATTCTCATACTTCTCCCTATAAAGGTTATGGATTCCTTTTCTCTTGCTGCTTTAAGGATCTTCTATTTATCTTTGGAATTTGCAAGCTTCACTATTAAATGTCGAGTTGTTGAGCGGTTTTTTTTTTTTTTTATTTGGGGGGGGTGGTCTCTCTATCTCCTGGATCTGAATGCCTGTTCCCCTTCCCAAGTTTGGGAAGTTCTCAGCTATGATTTGTTCAAATATAGTCTCTGGACCTCTGTCCCTCTCGGCATCCTTAGGAACCTCAATTAAACGTAGATTTTTCCTTCTGAGGCTGTCATTTATTTCCCTTAACCTATCCTCATGATCTTTTCTTTGTTTTTATCTTTTTTCCTCAGCTTCCTTCCTTGCCATCAACTTGTTTCTATGTCACCCACTCATTGTTCTACCTTGTTAACCCTCATCATTAGGACCTCCAGTTTGGATTGCATCTCATTTAATTGATTTTTAATTTCTGCCTGATTAGATTTAAATTCTGCAGTCATGAAGTCTGTTTCATTTTTTACGCTTTATTCTAGAGCCACCAGTAGATTTATAATTGTGCTTCTAAATTGTCTTTCTGACATTGAATTGTAATCCAAATTTTGTAACTCTGTGGGAGAAAGGACTCTTTCTGTTTCTTTCTTTTGTGGTGAGTTTTTCCTTTTAGTCATTTTGCTCAGCATAGAGTGGCCAAAAACATGTTGTACTGGTAAAAGGGAAAAAGAGGGAAAAAAAGGGGAAAAAAAGAAAAAAAGGGTAGTGGAAGAAACAGAAAACAAAAAACAAGGGGGGTGGTACCCTCTGATTTTATATACTGTAGATCCCTCAACTTCCCCTGGCCCTCCAGGGCTGCTTGGTCAATAAATTGCTTTTCCTCTGTCCTTCTAGCTTGTCGTCTGGGGGAGTGGCCTGCTGTACTGATTCTTAGGTGTGTGCACCTGGGGGAGATGCCCAGCCCCCTTCCAGGTTCAGGGCTCAGTCAGAGCTATTTATCCTATGAGGCCCCTCCTCAGTCCCAGGTGCAGGGTGACACCAGGAGGAACAACAACATGGTGGCGGCCAGTACTCCAGCCTGGAGTCAGCTCCCGCAGTAACTACCACCTCAGTCCTCAGTGACCCAGATGCTCCAGGGTAGGGGCTTCCCTGTGGTAGGACCATCCTTGCTGTCCTGTGTCCTCCCGGCCTCTGCCTGTCCCGGGTGGGGAGCACCAGATCTTGGGCTGTGTTTTCCAGCGCCTTGGGCTCCGGGCCTGCACTGCTGGAATTTTGCTCCCTGGGCCTCGCAGCCTCCTCTGGGCTACAGCATGCCAACTTCTGTGGACTGAATCCAAGAGTCCCCTTCACTGTGACTTCTGATCGAGTGTAGCTCATGGATTGTGGTGTCAAAACATCCTGTTGCTAATATGGAGGTCTGGTACAACCTATTTATGGGTTCCCACAGTAATACCCATTTATCAGTCCTAAATTAATGTCAATTTAGGCACCCAGGTTCTTTATAATTTAAACCTAATTTTCTTACATAGTTCTGAATAGTCTGTGACTTTCCTGCTCTGTCTTGAAAATTATCTCTTCCTCATTTTCCTGTACACGGAGAATCTGCAGAGCATTTGATCTACATAGCACACAGTCTATTTGCCCTATCACACAGTGGCAGCCCTGTTTTACTAGAGCGTTGTTTGACAGGCCCTTGGCCTGAGGCACAGCTGAGCCCAAAACAGAATAAAAACTGAATCATTACTGAAAATTATAATCCCACACATGGTGAAAATGTTACTTATAACTTTATACTACCTGTCTATCATTACTTCTCAGAGTTGCCTAGGGGCCTGTATATTTGTCCAGAAAATATTAAAGCTTGACTTATTGTAGATTTCACTCAGGTGGTCCATATATTGTAAACCTGAGTAGAATTTGCCACTTTTTAAGATACCAATCTGAGGCAGAAACTTAACTAAAATTTACCATGTGCTTCCCTCCTAGTCAAATAAATGACAGCTTACATCTCACATGAATTAAGCAATTATTATTATCTCACATTTGTACTTAGGCAGAATTTTCTATAAACTATATAATGAGATTCTCTTTCAATTTTACAATTATGGAATGTTTTATATATATATAGTGATTATATATATATATTATATATATATAATTTCTTAAAATTCTTATTTAAATTCCAGTAAATTAATGTACAGTATAATATTAGTTTCAGTGATTCAACACTTCTGTACAACATCGGGTGCTCATCACAAAAAAAATGTTCTCCTTAATCCTTATCTCTAATTGTTATATGTAGTCTTAGGTCAACCAAGGCAAATGATGAGGTAAAAGTGTAGCCAACAACCAAGGTTTTCTTAGAAACTGAAAATATGTAGTACTAACAATAAAAATCTTTAAAAATTAGCCATGTTAAAAAAATGGAAAGGATTTGATGCAATAAATGCATTCTGCTCTCTTGATGTGATCCTAGATTTTACAACTTACCTACAAATACAATAAAAAATGAAATTGTAAATATACAAGCTAACAAATTTATAACACAATGATCAAATTAAGTTTAACTAGAAAAAATAGTTATTTTACCATGAGCTTCATCATTTTAATTATAACCAAATAATGACAAAAGTTAATCCCTCAATAATGCACTCAGTAACCTTCACCATCAAAGTTTTCAAAGTAGATCAAGTATCACATTAATTCATTCATTTGAATATTTTTTAAAACATTACTTTTCATAGACACTTATTTACATTTTACTTTTGCTTGTGGGTGTATCTTAATTTAATATTTCTTTATTCTTTTGAGAGAGAGATAGAGGGAAAGAGAAAGAGCAAGCAAAGAGAGGGACAGAGGAAGAGGGAGACATAATCTCCAGCAGACCCCACATTGATTAGAGAATGAGATGTGGGGCTTGATCCCATGGTCCTGAGATTATGATCTGATCTAAAACCGAGAGTCCAAGCCTTAACTGATTAGGTCAACCAAGTGTCCCTCTCTTATTTTAATTTTAGTGAATCAGAGCTTTCTGAAAGGATGTAGGTATCTGGAAATCCTTTAAATATTTGAAAATTAAACTTTGTTTTTTCATCTAAAGATTCAAATTGATGCAGGTCTGCTAAAAATGCTAATAAGGTAGCATTTTTAGCAAAAGGTGTCAATAGGACACACCCCTGAAGTGTAGACACTGGTCTGAGTAAGTTTGATGCTACCAGACTCTATAAGATTCTTCCTCCTCCTGAGACATATTTTAGAATAACCTTGTTCAGAGGGGATACAGATTCAGCTTGTTGAAGTCATCATCTTTATCCATGTGAGTAGGTCATAGTCATCTCTAATGTTTAGTAATTTATCAGTTTTGAACTCTAGAAATCCAAAGTTACATGATTTTGTCTATGTAGTTTTACAAATAACATTATTGTTTTATCTTACAATTTGAAAAACTAAAAGGTATGCTAGACGATGCAATCTGCAATCATCATGAAAATCCATACAGTAACTTTTCAATTTGGTCACGTAAATGATTTAGCTGTTACTACATTATTAACAGAACCTATTGACTGATTTGTCATCCCAATATTCTGAGGGGAAAATATTACAGTTTTTAGATTAGGTTTGGGCAATGGGGATCACAAAAATATGGAAGCAATATTATCAGTGTGCTCAACTTTACTGTTATTATACTGAGAAAACAAAGGAATATGTATATATATTTTTTCTATTAGAATAAAAAATATCTTATAATTAAAGACACAAAATTTCATTGTCATTGGTAGTAAAGGACTAAAAAAACAAGGAATGATAGCTGTTTTATACCAGAGAGGGAAAAAAATCAGACTACTACATTTTGCAATTCCTACACAAGTCAGTTTATACCTTTCTCTCTTCCAACTAATGACATTTTAGATATTTATTTATAGGATAAATTAATTTATCATCTGGACTTTCAATCACTATATATACATAGTTAATTAGTTAGGAGATATCCTGTAGAATCATATTTCATTAGATTTATAAATATTTTAACTATGAAAATTATGTCTATTGTATAATACTGAAATAATAGTTAAGAATTCTAATTCAACACATAATTTAATATTATTATTTCTTGGAAAAAATATGATTTCCTGACATTGATTTTAATTAAATGATGCCTTTAGTTGATTTCTGGTATCAGAAAATATCATAAACAAATATCATATTGAATAGACAATTAGATATTATCCTATATGTTGGCAAATTGTACACCAATAAAAAATAAATATATAAACAAAAAAATAATAAAGTGAAAAAAGATATATAATGATGATTTTTTTATACATATAATAAAACTTAAGCTAATTCATAGGTACATACCTAACTCCATTCAAAAGTTAAACACTAATATTTCCATATTCAAAAGAAACACAAAATTAGAAACTACAAAAAAATAACAAAAAGTACACTCCCTAAATTAAATTTTCTTGCACGTGTGTCAAAAAGTAAAAAAAAAATATAGCTCTATTATTAGATATATTTGTTCATATTATTTTTTTTTAAAAATACCAAGGATTCCATTGTATACATAAACCACATCTTCTTTATCCATTTCATTAAATTTAACATTAAATAGAGAATTGAAGTGAATGGAAGCAGCTCAAATATCCATAGATAGATTGAGTTAATAAAGACAATATTGAATGTACATGTAAAGGAATACTATTCTCCTTAAAACAGAAGGAAATTATAACACATGATACCACATGAAAGACTTTTGAGGACATGATGTCAAACAAGCCAATCACAAGAAGACAAATTCTGTGGAAGCCCACTAATCTCAGGATCCTCTAGGTAATCAAATTTTTAGAGCTAGAGTAGCAGAATGGTGGTTGCCAGTTCCTAGGGACATGGTGAAACAGGAAATCATTGCTTAATGGGTCTAGACTTTCTGTTATAGAGTCCTGGAGTTATATATTTGTCATGGTTGCAGAATAATGTAAATATATATAATGACACTATAGTGACATACATTTAAAGACAGGTAAGATTATAGCAAAAGTTATATTAAGAAACTTGCCCAACAATCTGCAGTTATTAAAAACAGATTGACTTTAAGCTAGGTTTATGTGTTTTTTTTAAAGATTTTATTTATTTATTCATGAGATATGCAGAGAGAGAGAGAGAGAGAGACAGAGAGACAGAGAGAGAGACAGAGAGAAATACAGGCAGAGGAGAAGCAGGCTCCTCCCAGGGAGCCCAATGTGGACTGGGTCCCAGACCCAGGGATCATATCCTGAGCCAAAGGCAGATGTTCAACCGCTGAGCCACCCAGGTGTACCCTAGTTTTATGTTTTAACATTTTTCAAAAATGAGAAAGTTTAGAAAATGGAAATAAGAAAGCTTTGAGTCAAAGAAAAGAGCTAGAAGGGTTTTAATTTTTCAAGAAAGCAATAAAGAGATCCATAATTAGAGAGTCCATAGAGTTACTAGGTTTGCAGGGTCCAAGTGTTACTAATATGAGGATGTGCAGATAATAATGGTTTGGGAAATGCAGTGAGGAGGAAGTGTGCTTCCATTTAGAATGTTTAACTTTGAAACAACCAACCCTGATGTAGAATGCTGTCAGAACACTAATGATTCTGAAGCAATGGATTTAGGGATTGAGTGAGCCTTTTTCACTTTCTATGTCTTGATTGGCATTCTAGTACTGGAGGCATATGGAAAATGCAGACAAACTAATTGACCATAAAAGAGATGGAATCCTTCCAGGCCCTTTCATTATTAATTTGGAATGTACCTCTGAGATTGAATTAACATCTTCATCTCCTCAACTATGATCCTATTTATTCATAATTCTAGAACAATTTCAGGACTTTCAGATCAGGAATGAAAATACCTGTGGAGATGTAGATTGTCTTAGGAAATAAGAAAATGAATTTTTAAAAAAAATATTTTATTTATTTATTCATGAGAGACACAGAGAGAGAGAGGGGCAGAGACACAGGCAGAGGGAGAAGCAGGCTCTAAGCAGGGAGCCCGATGTGGGACTCCATCCCGGGTCTCCAGGATCAGACCCTGGGCTGAAGGTGGCGCTAAACCACTGAGCCACCCAGGAAGCCCTAAGAAAATGAATTTATCTCTGTATTGGTTACTAATAAATTTTATATTTTAATTTTCCCTGAAAAGATCATGTACCTGTGACTTTCAGGAGAAACAAAATCATTATACAAAATCCCTTTTATATAGTTAATGAAATATTGCATGTAGTATCATAGTCTTTCTTTGGGGAACATATCCTAATAAGGAATTTACTATATTCTTTTCATAATTTGATAAAATCAAACTAAATACATTAAATTTTTCAAATTAAGTAATTTTTCTATCTATTCCTAGCATCTGAGAATATTACTTACCTTTTTTGGAAAGTAAAATGCCTTCCCAAATTATTTAATATCAAGAAAATGATCCAATTTTAGTGTTTTCAAAAACTTATGATATGTTAGATGCATAGCCCTCATTAGTAAGCATCTAGCGTTTATAATGCTGATCACATTGATTTATTTCAGCTGCTAAGAATGTTGACTATGTATGATAAAAGCACACTAAGGAAAATGACAAAGTGAATATTTCATTTCATTATGTTGATATCAAGCAGCATAAGATGTGCTGAAAACTTACATTAAATTTATCAAGAAACTTTATTCATGGTTCCAATTAAGCAAATAAAAATCTGAGAAGTGTTTCTTGTGAAAATTTTTTTTAAAGTGGAATTAATTATGTGCCCAAGTAAAAAAGATCTTGCAGATCTCTGATGAAGTATTAGGAATAGGTTTCAATTTTTTTAAAAGATTTTACTTATTTATTCATGAAAGACAGAGAAAGAGAGAAGCAGAGATATAGGTAGAGGAGGAAGCAGGCTCCCTGCAGGAAGTCTCATTCAGGATTCAGTCTCTGGAATCCAGATAACTCCCTGGGCCAAAGGCAGATGTTCAACCACTGAGTCACTCAGGTGTCCTGGTATGAACATTTCAACACAATTTTGTCATGAAAAATATAACTGAATAGAGCATTGAAAATGATGAAAACTCTGTCAACTATTTCTTCATTTGCAGTGGTACTCCTTTATGAAATCATGAAAATTGGGAACTCCACCTCAGATTTCATTCTCCTGGGACTCTTTAACTACACAGAAGCCCACCTGTTTCTCTTTGTGATGGTTCTGACAATTGCTTTCAGCTCCCTGGTGGGCAATGCCCTCATGATTCTCCTGATTCACCAGGATGTCCGGCTCCACACACCTATGTACTTCCTACTGAGTCAACTCTCCCTCATGGACATGATGCTGATCTCCACCATTGTGCCCAAAATGGCAGCTGACTACTTGAGTGGCAAGAAGTCCATCTCCCCTGCTGGCTGCGGGTTGCAGATATTTTTCTTCCTTACTTTGGCAGGGGGCGAGTGCTTCCTCTTAGCAGCCATGTCCTATGACCGCTATGTGGCTGTTTGCCACCCACTGAGGTACCCCATTCTCATGAGCTGGCAATTATGCCTGAGAATGACAGTGGGGTCCTGGTGCTTGGGGGCAGCTGATGGGCTCATGCAGGCTGCTGCCACCCTGAGTTTTCCATTCTGTGATGCACATGAGATCAATCATTTCTTCTGTGAGGCCCCCACTCTGGTGCGTTTGGCTTGTGCTGACACGTTTGTTTTTGAGTATGTCATGTATATCTGCTGTGTATTAATGCTGCTGGTTCCGTTTTCTCTCATCCTGATTTCCTATAGTCTCATCCTTGCTGTGGTTCTCCAGATGCGTTCTAGAGAAGCCCGCAAGAAGGCTTTCTCCACCTGCTCCTCACATCTGACTGTGGTGGGACTCTTTTATGGAGCAGCTATTTTTATTTACATGAGACCCAAATCCTACAGGTCAGCTAACCACGATAAAGTGGTGTCAGCCTTCTATACTATCTTCACCCCAGTGCTGAACCCCATTATCTACAGTCTTAGAAACAGTGAAGTCAAAGGAGCCCTGAGAAAGTGTATGGGTCAATGTGCTACCATAAATCATGAGTAAGAGTACATTTGTTTGCACTAAATTTCAAGCTCTTACAATACTGACTGTGTGAGATTTCTGAAAGAATAGTTATATATGCATTATGTCTGTTAACTGTTAACATTTTGCTTTGAAATGCAAGCACAACTCTATATTTACCATTTTTCGTGTATTTATTGTATTTAAAAATTGTTTATTTTTTCAAGCTTTTATTTAAATTCCGGTTTGTTAACATGCCATGTAATATTAGTGTCAGGTGTAGTATTCAGTGATTCAAAACTTATATAGAATGTTCCATGCTCATTACAAGCACACTCCTCAATCCTCATCACCTAGTTAACCCACTTTGCCCCCCACAACCTCCCATCCAATTACCCTCAGGTTGTTTTATATACTTAAATGTCTGTTTCCTGGCTTTGCTCTTTTTTTCCCCTGATTTTGTTTTAAATTCCACTTATGATTGAAATCATATCGTATTTGTCTTTCTCTGACTGACCTATTTTCCTTTGCATAATACTCTCTAGGTCATCCAAGTTATTAAATAGCGATATTTTGATATTTCATCCTTTTTATGGCTGAGCATTATTCCACCTCTTTTTATCAATTCATCAGTTGATGGACATTTGAGCTGATTCCATGATTTGAATGTTGCTGATAATACTGCTATGAACATTGATTTGTATCTCTTTGAATCAGTATTTCTGTATAATTGGGTAAATACTGAGTAGTGCTATTGCTGGGTTCTAGGGCAGTATTTTTAACTTTCTGAGGAAACTTTATTCTGTTTTCCTTAGTGGCTTCATCAGCTTGCATTCCCACCAACAGTGTAAGAGTTCCCCTTTATCCCCATGCTCGCCAAAATCTATTGTTTCCTCTATTGTTAATTTTAGTCCTTCTGATAGTTGTGAGGGGATAATTCATTGTAGTTTTCATTTGTATTTCTATGATGATGAGTGATGGTGTGCATCTTTTCATGTGTCTTTTGGAACTCTGTATCTCCTTTTGGGAATAATGTCTAGTCATGTCTTTTGCCCATTTATTGACTATATTTTTTGTGGGATTTTTGGTGTTGAGTTTGGTAAATTCTTTATAGGTTTTTGATATCAACCATTTATCATATAGGCCATTTGCAAGTATATTCTTTCATTCTGTTAGCTGTCTTTTAGTTCTGTTGATTTTTTCCTTCACTGTGAAGAAGCTTTTTTGGGGTACCTGGGTGGCTCAGTCAGTTAAGTACCTGGTTTTGGTTTAGGTCTTGATCATTGGTGTCCTAGGATCAAGCCTTGTATCAGGCTCTCTGCTCAGCAGAGAGTGTACTTCTCCCTCTCCCTCTGCCTGCTACTCCTCCTGCTTATGTTCTCTCTCTCTCTCTGTCATATAAATAAATAATGTTTTCAAAAAAATAAGCTTTTTTTTTTCATCTTGAGAAGGTCCCAATAGTTCATTTCTGTTTTTGTTTTGTTTGATTCTGAAGATGTGTCTAGTAAGATATTGCTATGGTACACGTCAAACAGTTCACTTCCATGTTCATCTCTAAGATTTTGATAATCACTTTTAGCTCTCTCATCCATTGTGAATTTATTTTTGTATCTGGTGTAAGAAAGTGGTTTAATTTCATTTTTCTGCATATTGATATCCGGTTTTCTCAACATAATTGTTTGAGGAGAGTGTCTTTTCTGTGTTGGATATTCTTTCCTGTTTTGTTGAAGATTAGTTTGTGTAGAGTTGAAGGTCCATGTCTGGGTTCTCTATTCCGCTCCAATGATCTATGTGTTTGTTTGCTTTTGTGATGGGACCATACTGGTTTGACTATAGCTTTCTAATATAGCTTGATCAAGAATTGGATTAAAGCCTCCAGCTTTGCTTTTCATTTTTAGGATTGCTTTGGATATTTGTAGTATTTTCTGGTTCCATGAAAATTATAGAACTGTTTGTCCTAGCTCTGTGAAAAATGCTGGTGGTGTTTTGATAGAAATTGCATTAAATCTGTACATTACTTTGGGTAGTGTAGACATTTTATCAATGTTTGTTCTTCAAATCGTTGTGCATGGAATGTCTTTCTATTTCATTGTGCCTCTACAATTACCTTCATAACTGTTCTATCTTTTTTTCAGTACAGATATTTTACTTCTTTAGTTAGATTTATTCCCAGGTATCTTATTGTTTGGGGTGCAATTGCAAATGGGATCAATACATTTATTTATTTTTCTGCTGCCTCTTTACTGTTGTATAGGAAGACAACAGATTTCTGTACACTGATTTCATAGTTTGCAACTTTAATGAACTCATGTATTAGTTCTAGCAAATTACTGGTGGTGTCTTTCAGGTTGTCTACATAGAATATCATGTCATCTGCAAGTAGGGGACTTTGACTTAGTCCTTGGGGATGTGGATGCCTTTCTTTCTTCTTGTGTTCTGAGTCATGAGGCTAATACTTCCAGGGCTATGTTAAATTGTAATGGTGAGAGTGGAGACTCTTTTCTTTTTTCTTATCATAGTGGAAAAACTCTTTTTTTTCCTCAGTGGGATGAATTCAATTGTGCTTCTTTCATATATACCCTGTATTATTTTGAGATATGTTCCTTCTATACCTACTCTGTGGTGGTTTTTATCAAGAATGGTTGCTGTGTTTTGTCAAATACTTTTTCTGAATCTCCTGATATGATAATATGGTTCTTACCCTTTCTTTTAGTAATGTGTTGTATTATATCAATTGATTGTCAAATATTGAACAAATCCTAGAGTCCAGGAATAAATCCCCCTTGATCAAGGACAATAATTTTTAATGCACTGTTGGAATCAATTTTCTAGAAGTTTTTTGAGAATTTTTGAATCCATACTAATCAGGGATTTTAGACTATATTTCTCCTTCTTAGTGGGGTGTTTGGTTTTGAAATCAATGTAGAAATGGTAGAATGGTAGAATGGCCTGGTAGAATGAGTTTGGATTTTCTTTCCATTTCCTGGTAGAATGAGTTTGGATTTTCTTTCCATTTCCACTTTTGGTAACATTTTGAAAAGAATTGGTATGCAGTGTTCTTTAAATGTTTGGTAGAGGCAAACCTGGGTGGCTCAGTGGTTGAGTACCCAACTTGGCTTGGGTCATGATCCTGGGGTCCTAAGATCAAGTTCCACTTTAGCTCCCCATGTGGAGCCTGCTTTCCCTCTGCTTATTTTCCTGCCTCTCTCTCTGTGTCTCCCATGAGTGATTGAAAGAATGAATGAATGAATGAATGAATAAATAAATAAATAAATAAATAAATAAATAAATAAATGTTAAAAAATAAAAATAAAGTTTGGTTAAATTTCTCTCAGAAGTCATCATACCTAAGACATTTGATTGTTGTGAGATTTTCTTTTGTCCTTGTTGCTGTCACTGTTACTGTGAAATTTTTGATAACTGATCAAATTATTTGCTGGTTATGTGTCTTGTTCAAATTCTCTATTTCTTCCTGATTCAGTTTTGGAAGATAGTATCTTTCTGGAAATTTATCTATTTCTTCCAGATGCCTAATTTGTCAGCATATAATTTTTCATAATACTGTCTTATAATCGATTGTATTTCTGTGTTGTTGGATGGGCTCCTTTCTCTTTCATTCATGATTTTATTTATTTGGATCTTCTCTCTCTCTCTGACCCCCTCTTTCGCTCTCTCTCCTCTCTCTTTGATCAGGGATGTCTCCCCTTAGCAGGACCTGCATTTTTTTGTTCCCTAAATCACCACTCCAAGATTTCTACCTTCCATAACATGGATGCTTTACTCCATCTAGATGTGCTATTGGTTCTCTCAGTCCTATGATTGATTTATTGAGTGTTCAGAATGATTCAATATTTATATAGCTGTGTTCAAGGGATGAGGGAACCTTAGGTTTCCCCTACTCCTCTTGTATCTTAACTCCTCCCCATTTATTGCCACTTTGACCTTAATTATTTTCTTCATTTTGCTAACTCTGGGCTATTTCTTCTTCCTCTATTTCTTTGAGATATCAAATTTGGTCACATATTTGAGGTCTTTCTTTTTTTTTTTTTTAATGGAGTCATTTGTCCGTATACATTTCACAAAGAACTGCTTTTGCTGCATTGCGTAAGTTGTGATGTGTTTTTTCCCTTCATTTTTATTTGTTTTAAAATATTTGTTTTTCCTTTTCTTTGATTTCTTCATTGAATCAATTGTTGTTCAGGAGTGTATTGTTTTACTTCCACATATTTCTGAATTTTTCATTTTTCCTCATTTTTTCTGATTTCTAATTTCATGAAATTTTTATCAGAAAAGAATATATTTGTTCTGATTTCAATGTTGTTAAATTTACCAGGACTTTTCGGTGTCCTGTGATATTTTTCTCTTAAAGACTGTTCTGTGTCCATTTGAAAAGAATGTGTATCTTGCTACTTTTGAATGGAATATTTTCTCTGTATCTTTTAGGTCTATCTTCTCTAGAGTATGATTCAAAAATCAATTTTTTCTTATTTTCTTCTGGAAATTCCACTTATTATTAAAAAGGGATATTAACATGACTGCTACTGTTGTATTGTTATCTGTTTTTCTTTTGTGTCTGTTAATATTTGACAATTGTATTTGGATGCTCCATAAAAGAGTAGTCTAAGTGTTAAAAAACCCTGCAATCTAATTAGAAATCATTTGCGGTGATTTATTTGTTTATTAGCTTATGGTAAAAATTGCATAATATACATCTCATATTAAATCATATGTTCTATTCTTTAAGTGTACAATATAATTATTTGTCATACTTTATTAAAATAAATCTTTTAAAAATGAGGAAAGTTTAGTTTTAGGAACTACATAATGGTAAACACTAAAAATATTAGAAATAAAGAGGTGAATTATATGAAATGAATTATTAAATATTCTGTCTCCCTTTCAAAGTTTGTATTAATATTTGGAGTAAAAAAGTCACTACTTTTATTACTGTCACCTACACAGACTGATAAATAATAGGTAATTGGTAAGTAATCCAACTGTGCATCAAAAAATGTATTGAGGGATCCTTGGATGGCTCAGCAGTTTAGCGCCTGCCTCCAGCCCAGGGTGTGGTCATGGAGTCCAGGATCAAGGCCCACATGAGGCTCCCTGCATGGAGCCTACTTCTCCCTCGGCCTATGTCTCTGCCTCTCTGTCTCTCTCTGTGTCACTCATGAATAAATAAATAAAATCTTTAAACAAAATGTATTGACCATGATCAATGATCAACTTAAGCAAATCAATTAATGCAGTTTCTCTTTAATAATTATCTTAGTTATGTAAGATAATTATTTTAATTATTAAGTATCTTGATTATTTATAGGCTTCATAATATGATATTGACAGTATTTAATGAATTCTAATTATTAATAAGCTCCCTGTAGAACCAAGAGTAAAAAAAAATTTTAAAAAAACATAAAACAAATTCAGGGAAATGGATAAGCCATAATATATGGATAATTTCAGAGGAAAATATTTTAAAAACTAGTAATAATTATAATACAGTAAAAATAAGGGACATAATTGAAATACTATGATGAATAAGTATTTCCACTATATTTGTATTTTCTGCTAAAACATGTCAAATGTTGGGATACAACAAATATCAAAGTAATGATTCATAATTTTACTGGGTGAAGATTAAAACCTAAAATCTCATATAATGAATTTTATTCAAATCATAATCACATCTAAAATTGCTTTCTTAATTCTATTTTAGGATTTTATTTGCTTATTTTTTAACTTTTTTTCACTTCAAACAAGGACTGTTTCGGGGAATAATTTTAATATTCATATTATGTAGTTATTCATTTTTGCATTAATGATAACTTTGAATTAATGTAAAACTTTAATAGGTAAAACTATATTTCTTTAAATTTATTAACAAATTCTGGTTATTTGGGGGACCTGGGTGGCTCAGTTAGCTGAGCCTCTGCATTAAGCTTGGGATGTGATCCTAGGGTCATGGGATAGAGCCCCATGTCAGGATCTCTGCTTACTGGAGAGCCTGCTTCTCCCTTTCCCTCTGCCTGCAACTCCTACAATTGCGTTCTCTCTCTGTCTCTGTCAAATAAATAAATAAATAAATAAATAAATAAATAAATAATAAATAAATAAATAAATAAAATAGTAAATAAAATCTTTAAAAAAATAATTCAAATTATTTAACAAAAGTGCAACATTAATTAATTTCAGATCTATAATATAGTGATTCAATGCTTACAACCCCTGTGTTAATCACAAATGCGCTATTTAAAGATGTAATGTTTTCTGTCTTGGCAGAGTGTGCATTTCAAAAACTGAACAAGTATGATTCTCATCTAGGAATTAAAAGTACATTTTATTTATTACATCATTAAGCAAGAACCCATTTATGATATTTTTGCTTTCAAAGATATTAGTGATTTAAAGTAAGGAAATAGCCAATTTATATTTGTTTTTAGTTATGGAACTATATACTTTTTTTTCTATCCCATATTTAACATACCTGGTTTATATTGGTAAACATATACAAGTTATCTACATGCATATATACATTTATTCTATTGCATTTTATTTTTAAGATTTTATTTATTTTTTTCATGAGAGACACAAAGAGATAGACAGACACATAGACAGATGGAGAAGCAGGATCCCTGTGAGGACCCTGAAGAAGGACTCCATCCCAGGACTCAGGATCATGACCTGACCCAAAGACAGACACTCGACCACTAAGCCACCCAGTTGCCCCTATTTATTCTCTCTAATGAAAGCGTTGTATAATTTTGAATTCACATTTTATAGACTTCATATTCATCATTTTCTGACAGCTCTGCTGAGAACCCTAGAAACATCCTTGTTTCACAGAATGTATATGGATGGCTTAAGCCCAGAAGACAGAAACTGCTTCTTCCTTTTCAGGGGACTGGTTGGGCCTTGGTAAAAAGTACCTGATGATGGCAGCTCCATGGAATAGGGACACAAAAATCAAATGAGAAGAACAAAAGAGATGGAAAAATATTCCATGCTCATGGATTGAAAGAATTAATATTGTGAAGATGTCAAGGCTACCGAGGGCAATTTACTCATTTTGTTTTTATTTATAAATTTAATTTTATTGGTGTTCAATTTGCCAACATATAGAATAACACCCAGTGCTCATCCCGTCAAGTGCCCCCCTCAGTGCCCATCACCCATTCACCCCCATCCCCCCTCCTCCCCTTCCATCACCCCTAGGTCGTTTCCCAGAGTTAGGAGTCTTTATGTTCTGGATGAAAGATCTTAATGTGAGACAAGATTCCATCAAAATCCTAGAGGAGGACACAGGCAACACTCTTTTTGAACTAGGCCACAGTAACTTCTTGCAAGATACATCCATGAAGGCAAGAGAAACAAAAGCAAAAATGAATATTGGGACTTCATCAAGATAAGAAGCTTTTGCACAGCAAAAAAGAAGACAACCTACAGAATGGGAAAAGATATTTGCAAATGACGTATCAGATAAAGGGCTAACAGCCAAGATCTATAAAGAACTTATTAAACTCAACAGCAAAGAAACAAACAATCCAATCATGAACTGGGCAAAGGACATGAAGAGAAATCTCACAGAGGAAGACATAGACATGGCCAACAAGCACATGAGGAAATGCTCTGCATCCCTTGCCATCAGGGAAATACAAATCAAAATCACAATGAGATACCACCTCACACCAATGGGAATGGGGAAAATTAACAAGGCAGGAAACCACAAATGTTGGAAAGGATGTGGAGAAAGGGGAACCCTCCTGCACTGTTGGTGGGAATGTGAACTGGTGCAGCCACTTTGGAAAACTGTGTGGAGGTTCCTCAAAGAGTTAAAAATAGATCTGCCCTACGACCCAGCAATTGCACTGCTGAGGATTTACCCCAAAGATACAGATGCAATGAAATGCCAGGACACCTGCACCCCAGTGTTTATAGCAGCAATGTTCACAACAGTCAAACTGTGGAAGGAGCCTCGGTGTCCATCGAAAGATGAATGGATAAAGAAGATGTGGTTTATGTATACAAAGAATGTTACTCAGCCATTAGAAACGACAAATACCCACCATTTACTTTGACATGGATGGAACTGGAGGGTATTATGCTGAGTGAAATAAGTCAATCGGAGAAGGACAAACATTATATGGTGTCATTCATTTGGGGAATGTAAAAAAATAGTGAAAGGGAATAAAGGGGAAAGGAGAAAAAATGAGAGGGAAATATCAGAAAGGGAGACAGAATATGAGAGACTCCTAACTCTGGGAAATGAAGTAGGGGTTGTGGAAGGGAGGTGGTCGGGGGGTGGGGGTGACTGGGTGATGGGCACTGAGGTGGACATTTGATGGGATGAGCACTGGGTGTTATTCTATATATTGGCAAATTGAACACCAATAAAAAATAAATTTATAAATAAAAACAAAATTAGAGATCTGCTTTTATAACAAAATCTTTTAAATATATTAGCTCAGAATAAACAGGAAAAAATGCTGTAAGAATGGAGTTTGGTCACTCAAAATCACTTTTTATTTAAGAGTCAATTAATGACCCCAAGAAAGACAAAAAATATTAAGAATTTATTTATTCATGAGAGACACACAGAGAGAGGCAGAGACATAGGCAGAGGGAGGAGCAGGCTCCCTGCAGGGAGCCCAATGTCTGACTCTATCATGGATCCCATCCTCTGGGATCACATCCTGAGGCAAAGACAGACACTTAACCCCTGAGTCACTCAGGCATCCCTCTTATTAAAGAATCTTAAGGGGCAAACCAAAGTTAACATTTGCCAAAACAAGGAAAGGGTGTATAATTATTGTTTGAAGACTTTTTGTTACTAAATTCACCAGAAAATAAAATTTGCATTCAATTATAAAATTGGTTCTTCCACAATTTCTTTCAGAAGTGTTCTGCTATCGGTTAAGAAATGATTTGTGATCCCGTATGTGGTCTCACAGATATTTACAGAACTTTACAACCAAATGCAACTGCATACACATTCTTCTCAAGTGCACATGGAACTCTCTCCAGAATAGACCTCAGAAGTGTTCTGTAGATTTTATGGTATAGATCCTTTACCTCTTTGGTTATGCTTATTCCTAGGTATCGAATGCTTTGGGTGCAATTGTAAAGGGGATTGACTCTTTAATTTCTCTTTCTTCAGTTTCATTGTTACTGTATAGAAATACCACTGATTTCTGGGCATCTATTTTGTATCTTGCAACACTGCAAAAATTGCTGTATGAGTTCTAGCAATCTTGGGGTGGTGTCTTTTGGGTTTTCTAGGTACAGTATCATGTCATCTGCAAAGAGGGAGAGTTTGACTTCTTCTTTGCAAATTTGAATGCCTTTTGTTTCTTTTTGTTGACTAATTGTTGAGGGTAGGACTTCTAGTACTATGCTGAATAGCAGTGGGACATCCCTGTCGTGTTCCTGATCTTAGGAGAAAGGCTCTCAGTGCTACCAGTTGAGAAAAATATTTGCTGTGGAATTTTCATAGATGGTTTTTAAGATGCTGAGGAATGTTCCCTTTATCCCTATACTCTGAAGAGTTTTGATCAGGAATGGATCCTGTATTTTGTCAAATGCTTTCTCAGCATCTATTGAGAGAATCATATGGTTCTTGTTTATTCTCTTGTTGATATGATCTATCCTGTTGTTTTACGAGTGTTGAACCAACCTTGCATCCCAGGGATAAAACCCACTTGGTCATGGTGAATAATATTCTTAATGTACTATTATATCCTATTGGCTAGTATCTTGTTGAGAATTTTTGCATCTGTGTTCATCAGGGATATTGGTCTATAACTCTCCTTTTTGGTGGGGTCTTTGTCTGGTTTTGGAAGTAAGGTGTTGCTGGCCTCATTAAACGAGTTTGGAAGTACTCCATCCCTTTATATCCTTCGGAACAGCTTTAGTACAATGGTATAGTTTCTTCTTTAAACATTTGATACAATTCCCCTGAAAAGACATCTGGCCCTGGACTCTTGTGTCTTGGGAGGTTTTTGATGACTGCTTCAATTTCCTCCCTGGTACTTGGTCTGTTCAGGTTTTCTATTGTTTTCCTGTTCCAGTTTTGGTAGTTTGTGGTTTTCCAGAAATGCATCCATTTCTTCTAGATTGCCTGATTTATTGGCGTAGAGCTGCTCATAATATGTTTTTAAAATTGTTTTTATATCCTTGGTATTGGATTTGATCTCTCCTTATTAATTCATGATTTTATTAATTAGAGTCTTTTCTCTTTTGTTTTTAATAAGACTGGCTAATGGTTTATCTATCTTATTAAGTCTTTCAAAGAACCAACTGCTTGCTTTGTTGATCTGTTCTATAGTTTTTCTGGTCCCTATTTCATTGAGTTCTGCTGCAATCTTTATTAACTCTCTCCCTCTATTTCGTGTAGGTTTCATTTCCTGTTCTTTCTTCAGTCCCTTTAGGTGTGAGCTTTAGCTTGTGTATTTGAGGCTTTTCCAATTATTTGAGGGATGCTTGTATTGTGATGTATTTCCCTTTCAGTCCTGCTTTTGCTATATCCCAAAGATTTTCAATGTTGCATCTTCATTCACATTAGTTTCCATGAATCTTTTTAATTCTTCTCTGATTTCCTGGTTAACCCTTTTGTCTTTTAGCAGGATGCTCTTTAACCTCCACGTGTTTGAGTTTCTTCAAAATTTCTTCTTGTGATTGAGCTCAAGTTTCAAAGCATTATGGTCTGAAAATATGCAGAGGACAAGCACAATCTTTGGAATCTCTTGCGACCTGATTTGTGAGCCAGTATGTGGTCTATTCTGGAGAAAGTTCCATGTGTACTTGAGAAGAATGTGTATTCAGTTGCATTTGGATGTAAAGTTCTGTAAATGTCTATGAAATCCATTTGATCCACTGTATCATTTAAAGCTCTTATTTCTTTGGAGATGTTGTGCTTAGAATATCTATCAATTGTAGAAAGTGCCATGTTGAAGTCTCCCAGTATTAGTGTACTTTTAATTATCTAAGTATGTCTTTACTTTGCTTATTAATTTATTAGATATACTTGGTAGCTCCCACAATAGGCACATAAGTATTTATGATAGTATTTATGGATAGATCCTTTAGGTATGATAGAGTGGCCCTATTCATTTCTTACTACAAACTTTGGGATAAACCTTAATTTATCTAAGAATGCTACCTTTGCTTTCTTTTAAGGACCATTTGAATATTAAATGGTTCTCCAACCTTTCATTTTCAGGCTGGGTGTCCTTAGGTCTAAAATGAGTCTCTTATAGACAGCAGATAGATGAGTCTTGCTGTTTTATCCAGTCTGAAACCCTGTGTCTTTTGATGGGGTCATTAAGTCCATTAACATTTAGAGTTACTATTGAAAGATATTAATTTAGTGTCATCATATTACCTATTCAGTCCCTGTTTTGTGGGTTATTTCTTTGGGCTTCCCCTTTCTTTTACAGAGTCCCCCTTAACATTTCTTGCAGAGCTGGTTTGGTGGTCACATATTCTTTCAGTTTCTGCCAATCTTGGAAATTCTTTATCTCTCCTTCTATTCTGAATGAGAGCCTTGATGGATAAAGTATTCTTGGCTGCATGTTCTTCTCATTTAGGACCCTGAATATATCTTGTCAGCCCTTTCTGGCCTGCCAGTCTCTGTGGAGAGGTCTGCTGTTAACCAATTACCCCATATTAGTTAGGGATCTCTTGTCTCTTTCTGCTTTACAGATCTTCTCTTTATCCTTGGAATTTGCAAGTTTCACTATTAGATGTAGAGGTGTTGAATGTTTTTTATTGATTTTGGGGGTGAATGCCTGTTTCCCTCCTCAAATTAGGGAAGTTCTCAGCTACAATGTGTTCAAATATGCTTTCTGGTCCTCTGTCTCTTTCAGTGCTCTCTGGAACTCCAATTAAACATAGATTGTTCCTTCTGATCCTGTCATTTATTTCCCTTAACCTTTCCTCATGGTCGTTTCATTGTTTTTCTTTTTTCCTCAGCTTCTTTCCTTGCCATCAACTTGTCTTCTATGTCACTTGTTCTTCTACCTCATTAACCCTGGTCATTTGGACCTCCAGTTTGGATTGCATCTTATTAAATTGATATTTAATTTAGGCCTGATTAGATCTAAATTCTGCAGTCATGAAGTCTCTTGAATCCTTTATGCTTTCTTCCAGAGCCACCAGTAGCTTTATAATTGTACTTCTGAATTAGCTTTCTGACATTTAATTGTAATCCAAATTCTGTAACTCTGTGGCAGAGAGTACTGTTTCTGATTCTTTTGTGGTGAGTTCTTCTTTCTAGTCATTTTGCTCAGTGCAGAGTGGCTAAAAACGAGTTGTACTGAAAAAGGGAAGGAAAAGAAATAAAGGAGGGGTATCCTCTGGTTCTATATGCTGTAAATCCCTCAACCTTCCCTGGAGCTTTCCAGAGGTGCTGGGTTAAGAACTTGTTCTTCCCCTCTCCTCCCAGCTGGTCTCTGGGGAGGGGCCTGCAGTGCTGATTCTCAGGTGTGTGCACCTGGGGGAGCTGCTCCACCCCCTTCCAGGTGCATGGCTTGGTAGGAGCTGTTTATCCTGTGAGTCCTCTGTTTCCTGGGAGCCCGGCTCCATCCCAGGCACCAGGTAACACCAGGAGGAATAACAACACTGTCAGCAGTTGGCAGTCCAGATCTTGAGTCAGGTCCCACAGTAACTACCACAGCTCCCAGTCCACACTGGCCTAGATGCTCCGGGGGCGTGGGCGCTGACCTTCATAGCTCAGGGGCACCCGGCGGCAGGAGATTCCTCTCTGTCCTGTGCCCTCCCTGCCTCCACCTGTCCAGGGGGGAGTTCAGGATCCTGGACTGTGCTGGGATCTCAGGCCAGTGCTGCTGCAGTCATGCTCTTTGGGCCACGGCTCCCGAAGCCACCATCTTTGCTTCTCCTAAGTCCCTGCATGGCATATGCTCCAGCCTTTTACTGAGCTTGGCCCACTGTCTGTGGTGTGCTCTCCCCTGGGTGCACTTCTTCTGTTAGTGACCCTGGGAGACTGGAGGTTCCACTGCCCCTTCTGTGGCTCTGCCTGAGTTCCCTGCTAAGTGCCTTTCCCTCCAGGAAGAAACTTGTGCGAGTTTTTTTTTTTTTTTTTTGCATTGTTTTTTCTTTGAGTTCAATTTGCCAACATATAGCATAATACCCAGTGCTCATCCCATCAAGTACCCTCTTCAGTGTCCATCACCCAGTCGCCCCAAACCCCCCACCTCCCTTTCCACTACCCCTTGTTCATTTCCCAGAATTAGGTGTCTCTCATGTTCTGTCACCCTCACTGATATTTCCCACTCATTTAGTCTCCTTTCCCCTTTATTCCTTTTCACCATTTTTTATATTCCCCAAATGAATGAGACCCTGTTGGTGGGAATGTGAACTGGTGCAGCCACTCTGGAAAACTGTGTGGAGGTTCCTCAAAGAGTTAAAAATAGAACTGCCCTACAACCCAGCAGTTGCACTGCTGAGGATTTGCCCCAAAGATACAGATGCAGTGAAACGGGACACCTGCACCCCGATGTTTATAGCCTCAATGTCCAGAATAGGCAAACTGTGAAAGGAGCCTCGGTGTCCATTGAAGGATGAATGGATAAAGATGTGGTCTATATATATGCAATGGAATATTACTCTACCATTAGAAACGGCAAATACCCACCATTTGCTTCAACGTGGATGGAACTGTTGGGTATAATGCTGAGTGAAGTAAGTCAACCAGCGCGGATTTTTAAAGTTCCTGCTTCTCTTGGACTGGGCTTTCCTGTCCCTGGAGGCTTTTACCTCCTGGCCTTAGCCAGTCTCTTTGCAGGGGCCCCTCCCCCACTTGATTCTTTTTTTTTTTTCCCTGCCTTCCTACCTTGTTAGAAGTGCAAACTCTTCTCTCTGTCGTGTTCCACCTATTCTCTCTTTAAATCTCAGGTCGAATGCATAGGTTTTCAGGATTATTTGAAAGTTATCTAGGTAAGTTGGTAGGGACAGGTGACTTGGGGACCCTACTCCTCCACCATCCTTCCCCGCACCCCCAATGTATTTTTAAATCATTACTTTTCAAGGAGACTTATTTACATTTTACTTTTGCTTGTACATAATTCTTAATTTTTCCTTAACTATTTATTCATTTATGTGAGAAAGAGAGCAAGAGCAAGCAGGGACACCAAAGGAAAAGGAGATATAATCTCCAGCAGACTCCACATTGATTGCAGAGCGAGACTTAGGGCTTGATTCCATGGCCCTGAGATCATGATCTTATCTGAAATCAAGAGTCCAAGCCTTACCTGATTAGGCCACCCAAGGACCCAACTCTTATTTTAATTTTAATGAATCACAGCTTTCTGATAGAATGTAGGAATCTGGGAATATTTAAAACCTTTTAAAATAAAACATTTTAATCATCCAAAGATTCAGATTTATGAAAGTCTGCTACGCTAATAAGTTAGCGTTTTTAGTGTAAGATGTAAATAGGCCATACCCCTTAATTGGAGGCACTGATCTGATAGAGTTTGATGCTGTCAGAAGTATATAAGATCCTTCCTCCCTCCAAAAAGATGTTTTAGGATGACTCTGCTGAAAGGGGTTATAGATCCAGCTTTTTGAAGTCATCATTTTTATCTATGTGAGTAGATCATAGTCATCTCTAATATTTAGTAATCTGTTAATCAGTTCTGAACTCTAGAAAATCCAAATATGCATTATTATCTCTATGTAGTTTTATAAATATAATTAGTTATTTGTTTATTTATCCCACAATGTGAAAAACTATATGTTATGCTAGCTGACACAATCATCAGGTAAAACCCATGAGCAACTTGTCAATTCAGTCACATAAATGATTTAGCTGTTATTATATTATTGTTAACAGAACCTATTGATTGGTCATCCCAATATTATGAGGGAAAAGTATTAGTTTTTAGATTACATTTGGGCAATGAGGATCAGAAAAATATGGAAGAAATATTACCAGTATGCTCTGAATTTTTTATTATATTGATGGAAGAAAAAGGAGTATTTATACCCATATGCATCTATAATCATTGAAAAATATATTAGTTTATTTCTTGAAATAAAGACATAGAATTCAGGCACCAATCCAAAAGATGAGTATAGAAGGAATGATAGCTGTTTTACACCAAAGAAAGAAAACAAAATCAGACTAATACATTTTGCAATTCCTATACTAGTGAGTGTTTACCTTTCTCTCATCCACTTAATGACATTATAGGTATTTTATTTATAGGGCAAGTTAACTTCTTATCCTGATTTCCATCCATTTTATATGCATAGTCAGTTATTTAGAAGTAATCCTACAGAATCTTCTTTGATGGATTTATAAATGCTAGTAGTTTAACTAACAGTGAAATTGTGTCTCTTGTATGATGTTGAAATAATAGTTAAGAATTTTAATGTG